>NW_009722306.1:14602-69186 GCF_000703405.1 Apaloderma vittatum | reverse complement strand
GCAAAACTCTACACTTGCCTTTGTTGAACTTTATCAGATTAAAAGGTCCTAAACGATGTTTGATAGCTCTCTGCAAAGGCGGCTTTGTTGCCAGAAGCATATCTAACTTTTTCTTTCTATGTGTTGTCCTTGCAATGTCATAATTTTGAATGCTAGAATGTATAGAACAATATAGACTGAGCAACCTCATCTGGTTAAAGATGTGCCTGCTTACTGCAGGGAGGTAGGACCAGATGACCTTTAAAGGTCTATTCCAATCCGGTGCATTCTGTGATTCTGTATAAATTCCCATTCACGTTCATCAGTCGTGTTTCTTTATGAGTAAACGTGTTCATTGGGGTTCAGTCAATTCTCTTGGATTTTTTGGTCTGTTGGTCAGGGATGGTTTGTTACTGAGAACCAAGACTGAAGATATGATGGCACAGATTCACACTAACCTTTTGGGCACAATGTTGACATGCAAAGCTGCTGTAAGAAGTATGATTCAACACCAGGGAGGTGCTATTGTCAATATAGGTAAGTTGCTTGTCTAATACAGTGGAATTCTGTGTACTAGTGTTTTAGAAAGTTTTAGCAGGTGTAGGATGCTGAAATGTTGCTTGTTAGGATTGGCTTATTTTCCTTGTATTTAAGACATTCTATACTTAGAATTGCTTTATGAATGCTTATTCTTCTGTGTGATTTCAGCATGTTCTAAATGTAAAACCAGCTTGTTTCAGTAATAATACCTCAGAGTTTATATTTTATTAAAAAAGAATTATACCATTTTTTATCAGCACTTGGAATAGCTATATCTGCCAGCTGCTTAGTTATTAAGTAAGACTCAAATAGGAACAGTTAGTTTCTTTTTCTATAATGATATTTTTTTGGAGAGCTCTTCATTTTACTGCCCTGGTCAACACAGATGTATGGATTCCGCACAAATTACACATAAATGAGGGATCTGATTATCCCAGCAGTAGGCTATGAAGTACATTTAGTAATACACTTTTAATTCCTTTTCTTGTAGTTTCATTTTCCATTCCAAATTTAAAACTAAAACGATAAAACTAGTACAAGGTTTCAAATTAGTCATTTAACTTTTTCTTCTCATCAGTGTTTCTTTATTTCAGGAAGTGTTGTAGGACTTAAAGGCAATTCTGGTCAAAGTGTATACAGTGCTACCAAAGCAGGGTTGGTTGGATTTTCACGCTCCCTTGCTAAAGAAGTAGCAAAAAAGCAAATTCGAGTCAACGTGGTTGCTCCAGGTTAGTTTTTGGGGAGTTCCTATATCCTTGACTGTTGCAATACACGATCACCGAGACTGCTGGATATTTGCTGTACTCTGAAAGTAACTTAAGGCAAATTGCTATTATTTTCTTTGACTTTTGTGAGTTAATATTTTTGGGGTATTTTCAGTTTAAAGTATAATACATTCTTTTACAAAACCTTCAGTCCCTTTAAAGGAACACTGAGAAATTTGGAAGAGTGTTTGTACCTGTTTGTTTCTCCATTATTACATAATAAACATTATTACTACTTCAAAACCTCCTGTCCTTGCAAATGAAAGGATTAAACTAATGATATACAGACAGCTACCCTCATCTCTTGCTTAAGAATGCTCGTTTGTTATTAGAGAAATGTGAAAGACCATGAGAAGCTGGCATGAAGGCATCCCTGTCTATCACTGTAGTAAAAGGAGATT
The DNA here is from genome assembly GCF_000703405.1 of Apaloderma vittatum. Classification (NCBI taxonomy): domain Eukaryota; kingdom Metazoa; phylum Chordata; class Aves; order Trogoniformes; family Trogonidae; genus Apaloderma; species Apaloderma vittatum. Next base: position 67,502 of record NW_009722306.1, on the reverse strand, counting down.
ATCTGGAAAGAAAGTTCTGTGAGGACAAGGCTGTGGTTTCACAAGGTGATCTAGTGCAAGCAAACCAACCACCCTTACTGAAAAATCCTTTTTATCTTTTCCGACTTTTTCCACTCACCATGTGCTAGCTCAGATGCCTTCTTGAGTTCTACATGAACCAGTTCAGCCTGTGAACTAGGCAGGAAAAATGTGTAAAATTGTTTTATGAGTTGAGCAGCTCACTGAAGGGTCTGGTGCTGTCATAAAGGGGCACAGTTGTACAGTACAAAGCAAAACTGAGACTTTCCCTTCTTGGTGGTAGCTTGAAAATGAATAAGATCAACCCTGTATGATGCTACAGTTTCTATGAAGAGAAGTGTAGCACAGGGAAAACTGAATCTCAGATAACTGAAAATTCTAAAGAGATATCCTTCAAAAATTGTCAGGAAATACTCAAGTGAGTGCTACAATAGAAATTATATAAGTGCTGTCCACAGTTATAAAATATAATGGAAATCCTTGCGATTTCTTCTTTCCAGAGATTTTATATTTGTGTTTGAGAATGTTTTGGTGAAATTACTGTACTTTGTCGTTTGGAAAAGCAATACTAAATATGGTTTGGTGCCCAATTTTAGAGTTACCTTTTTTTTTCATAGACTTTACAGATCTCTACATTTTTGTGATTACATCAGTGCTTCCAAAACCAAGATATTTTATTGGTTCGGTAAAAAATTGTTCTCAGCTATAAAATGATTTGGACTGACTTCTGAGGCACTGAAGAATGGCAGCTGGTGCTGAATCGTTACAGTGAATTTGACTTTGGAGGATTCCAGGGAAAATCTGCTAGAGAAATTTAGCTGAAGGTTAAGTAACTCTTCAAATATGTCTTCTCTCTTAGGCTTTATTCACACAGAGATGACTGCTCATTTGGAGGAAGATCAGCTGAAGAAAGCAATTCTCCTTGGAAGATTTGGAGAGCCTCATGAAGTTGCACAAGCTGTTGTCTTTCTTCTAGAGTCCCCTTATGTAACAGGGAGTACTCTAATTGTAGATGGAGGCTTGCAGCTTATGACTTAAATGCTACCTTGAATAAGTACTTAAATGTCATGATGGTAATATATAATAATTAAAGGGGGAGGGTATGGAAATTAACCAAAGATTGATGTGTGTAACTGACCTGATATTCTTTAGTCACAAGAGGAATCCAACAGCAGTGGGTTCCAGCATGTAAGTTTATCTACCTAAAAGAGACTGTTTGATATTGTGAAGTATGTGTATGTAACAGTTTGAAAAATATCTGTGTTTGGCATAATGGTAGTTTTAATTAACATTTTGAAAGCACTATATTTTTATTAAATCATGTTTTACAGTTTGGGATAGAGTGGAGTTTTTATGTGAATTGTGTTACACAAAGATCAATAAAATCTGGAGGTGTATTACTGGTTGGCAGGTACAATTGCATCAAGTTTTTCAGGGTGAAGATGGCAAACAGTATAATTTTTTTATTGTTATCAGTTAGTCCCTACAAAGTAGCAAGGAGTTTGCTTTTCGTTTGTTTGTAGCTAACACTACAAAGGTACGAGCTTGTATATCTTCAGCATACCTGAATTGCCTTTAGAAGGTGTAATTATATGCAGTGTGTTTTTCTAAAGACAAAAACCTGTTCAGTTCCATTCTTTAGTGTATGTGCAGCACTAATTTAATCCAGGAGCACTTACATGTATATATGGACTGTCGATTGTTCACTGGAGTTGCTAATTCTGTCATATTCTGAGTTTGAGCTGTGCACACACTGCTGATCAGCACAGTTGCAGGCCTTGCTGCATAAAAACGTTTCACTGACTCAGTAGATCTTAAAAAATAATGTCTCCTTTCCAGAGTTTGAAGTCAAAATGTATTGCTGTGTATCTTCTTGAACACTTGGTTCAACTATGTTATGCTGATGCTCTTTAATGTGTATGTATAGTCAATAAAATATGCATTTATTTTATTCAAAGTAGCTTTTGAAGCAAAGTAATTATTCAGCTGTAAATGATCCTGAGTGGTCTTTTCTTGCTGAAAAATTACCAAAAATTTGACCTCAGGCTCTTGTGTTGAGATGGAGTAATTTTTCGTAATTGATGTTTGTATCATCTCTGAAGAAAGCTATGAGTGTGGTTTAGGACTTTCACTTCTTAGCTTCAGTATTCATTGCATCATGATCCAGATGTTAATTCAGCTTTTGAAATTACTTCCCGTCTTGGCACAAACAAAAGTACAGAAATAAGAGATCTCTCTGATAACTTTGAGTCTTTAAAGACTGAGATTTTCTTCATTTATGCAGCTGAGAAGTGTTGTCTTTGTGCCAGAAAACAGTTTGTTGCAGGTATGTATTGAGAAATAGCACAAATTGTTCCTTCCATACAAGGAATAGTTGTATATTCAGGGGGTTTTAGTGTTGGTAGTCCTTTCAGGAATCCTTATATTAGTTACCTCTTTGTAGAGGTTTGGTGTTACTTGCTGTGAAAAGTTCTGTGTCATGTGTCTTTGCACCAAAAATAAAGTTGCTAATTATGTTTCTCTTTGATAGGAGGAATTGGCCAGAGAATAGATGAATTTTTTCCGAGGGCACTGAAGGTGAGTAAGGACAGCTGGTACTCCCATTTTTACTAGTCAAGTAAGTAATATGTCAGTAACTTGGCTGCTGCCCATACCTATCCTTAGTATTTTACAGGCAAAGCCTGTGTGACTATCTTGACCAGAAGTGAAAATTAAGCCATAAAAAAAGTTTCCTTTTAGTGAGTTCTGACCATAATTATTATCATCTCTGGTTTTGTTGGGTAAGGGGACTGTTAAATGTTACTACCAATGGCATTTTTAGTTTTTATTTGTGATTAAAACCTGGAATAATAATTTGTGATTAAAACCTTCAGAAGAATCTTGGTATGCTCATAAGTAATTAATTTAAAACATTGCAATACATACTATGATTTTATTACTGCTGTTGCTATAGGAGCAGACCAAAGTATTCATAGCCTTGAAGTTGTATTTGTAAAAGACTTTTTTCCCTTTTTCTCCAAACTGGTAAATTAGAACTGCAAACTAGTTAAAAAACACTAAACCATTTCAACACTTACTGTGTACATCTGCTCTAAAAGGTAACATCTGTTTGTCAGGCTACAGTTTGTCTGGCCTGGTGTGATGTCTGAGACTGTGGAAGTAGTGAATGCGTAGGGTAGGTAACAGATGAAGCGGATGGTGATGTGTTTCCTTAGAAGACTTCTACCTCCAGCAATTTGTGATTAATATGTTTGCTGTTTGGTAGCTCACCTTGAGGCCTGTTGGCTCTAACATTTGATGACGCTTTGTAACAACCCTCTTGTGCTGTCTGTGTTGCTCTTGAATTTGTAGGCCTCTGTGATACCCTTCGGTCATGGCTCAAGCCAACTGAGACAAAGAACCACAGTCTCCAGCTCACTCCTCCCCCCACTCCTGTTTCCTCAGTGATGTGAAGGGAGACAATTTCAACTAAAAACACTCGAGGGTTTGAGATTAAGGACAGGGAGGGTAATAATCTACCATTTAAGATGATGGGTAAAGAACCAGAGTGACTTGGGGAAAAAAAACAGGTTTAATTCACCACTACCATTTATGAGGTAGGAAAGAGGAATACATCGATGAATAGGACTTGATCTTAAATACCCTTTTGCCCTCTCACCCCTCACATCTTCCCAGCTACCTCCTACCAGTCAGTGCAAGAGGGGCCAGGGGGTGGAGGGTGCAGTCAGTCTGGCCACTACACAATGTCTGTGGCAGCTTCTTGAGAAAGAGAGCTCCTCGCAGTCTCTCCTTCCTGCTGCATGGTGTCCACCTCAGGGGAGGCAATCCTCTTCCTCCTCATGAGTCCCTTGGGGCCACAGGTTGCTTCTGGCATGTCCCCCGCTGATGCTCGATCTCTCTCCCCTCTCATATGGGGCTCTGTACCTACCGATGCATGCTTGACATTCTCGCTGCGGTTAGTCCCCCCACCTAGCAGGCAATCACCCTCCTGCCATCTCAGCCACCACAGGGCCTCCAGGGAAAGATCTTGCTCTGGCAGCCGCCTTCTCCTTTCTGCTCTTCCCCACCTCTTTCTTCTCAGCGACTCTTCTCCCTCTCTTCTCAGGGCGATGTTCCTTTGTTCTCCTCTCACCTCGTCCTCCTCCAACAGAAAAAAAAATTCCCTGTTAAAGACAGGCCGGCTCAACACAAGACGAAGAACAGTGGGGTCGCCTTTTAAATACCTTGATCGAAGAGGCGCTTATTGGCCTGGCCCTGGCCAGAGGCAGGTCCAACTCTACCTGGGGGAGGAGCAGGCTCTTGAAGTTTCTCATGAGTCTACCCCCACTTTTTTACAAAAAAAACCATCAGACTTAAATCCATGACACCTTCCTGCCTCAGTTGTTTCTCTTTCAAACTGAAGAGTCTGGTTTCTTTTAGTTGCTTGTTGCTGCAAAGCTCTTTTGTACCTTACGTCATTCTTAACTTTTCCAGTTTCTCGTGGAGGGAGGAGCAGGTGAAATTGTTCACAGTATTCAATGTGAATTGATCTAAAAAAAAATATAATGTTTTGCGTTTTGTTTTATACTGCTTCTAAAAATAAAACCTAGTAGTTTTTCATTTTCCTAACCTTTACACTTATGTTTTCAGAAGCTGTATAGGAATGATAACTCAGTCCTGAATAGTCAGTCATCAGCCTGGAACCTATTTCCTTACATATGTATTTAGAACTGATTTTTTTTATTTATTTATTTTCTCCAGTGTGAATTTTTGTCATTTATCTGCAGTGAATTTAGTCTGATGGTCTTAACACCTATTTCCTTAGTGAAATGGGTCTGCAGTTTTTTATTTAATTCCTTTATTACTTTGACTAACTTCGTTTTAATGGAATATACTGTGGCCTTCAGAAATTGCTGTCTCAGAATGCTTATGAATGAGTTGTGATTTGATAGCCCCCGCATAGGTTCCTGTGGTGTTCTGTTGACTGTGTCCTTAGGAAAGAACAACTGCTGATTCATACCGTTTCTCTTCAACCTTTAAACAATTTACTGATACTGACAACTTCTTTTGGCAGTACAGCATCTTTAATAGTTTTTGGCAAGGGAATGTGTCAGATGCCTTTTAGAATTCTGAGCATGCTCCTTACTTTCATCTCTTTTAGTCTTTTGAAGAACTCTAAATTGTTTATCAAACATGACTTTCCTTTGCAAAAGCCAGACTGACTTTCCTCAGTATATTTATCCAGTTGTTTTCATGACATTAGAACAATTTCTGGCAGTTTGCTGTGTAGAGAAAAACATACTTAGTCTGTAGTGCCATGGATGCCTCTGGAATCTCTTAAAAACCAAGGTATCCTTCCACCCACAAAACTCCCAAAAGCTTGCTGTCACTTTTGCCAGCTTCCAGTCTTTTGATAATAAGGCAGTTTTAATGCAGAAGTTTCACATGGCCGTTACTTGATTTCCTTTAGAAATGGGGAATAATAACCCCAGCCCTGGCTGTTTGTCACTCTGTCCTCTGTAATGTCTTCCAAGGTTTTGCTCAGGAGTCACCTGCGGAGGTTCTGCTCGAGTTCCTGCATGGTAACAAAAACTGATGTAGGGTTTTGTTTAGAGTTTGGGGATTTTTTTTTCTATGGCCTTGCCTTCTCCAAGCACTTTGCTATTTATTTTAATCGTCTGCTTCAGTTCGGTTTGTATGTGCTTTTATAAATTATTCTTATAGACTCTGTCTATAAGTTTCACATTGAGTGTTGGATATCATTTGACCGCTAAAGCTAGACTGCTATTTTTATAAAGGATAGCTTAAATTCTTTTGGTGTTTGTGTTGAAAGCCGTTATACTGAAGTTCAGTGCAAACAATCTTGCACTGTTGTCATCAGGCATTGCATCTTATTTTTTTTTGTCTTTTTGGATTCATTTCAGCATATTTCTTTATCTCATGTTGCTCCTTTTTTATGGAGGTCTGCATTTGTATACTGTTGTCTATTAATCACAGAGTCACAGAATATTAGGGGTTGGAAGGGACGTCAAAAGATCATCTATCTAGTCCAACCCCCCTGCCAGAGCAGGATCACTTAGGGCAGCCACACAGGAATGCATCCAGGTGGGTTTTGAAAGTCTCCAGAAAAGGAGACTCCACAACTTCCCTGGGCAGCCTGTTCCAGTGCTCTGTCACCCTCACAGTAAAAAAGTTTTTCCTAATGTTTTTGTGGAACCTCCTATAGTCCACAGAATCACAGACTATTGAGGCTGGAAAAGACCTCTGGGATCATCAAGTCCAGCCTATGACCCAACACCACCATCTCGGCCAGACCATGGCACTAAGTGCCACATCCAACCTTTCCTTAAACAGCCTCAGGGATAGTGACTCCACCCCTTCCCTGGGCAGTCCATCTCAATGTCTGATCACCCTCTCTGTGAGGAAGTGCTACCTGCGATCGAACCTAAACCATCCCTGACGCAGTTTTGGGCCATGCCCTCTCGTCCTAGTTGCCTGGAAGAAGAGCCTGACCCCACTTGACTACAATCTCCCTTCAGCTTGCATCCATTGCCAGTTGTCCTACTGTTGGACATCCCTGGCTCCGTCCTCCTCACACTCACCCTTTATATAATTATAATCATTAATAAGGTCACCCCGCAGTCTCCTCCAAGGTGGAGACCTAGCTCTTTCAGCCTTTTTCTCCTAAGGGAGATGTTCCAAACTTGGAATAAAAGTTTCCATCACAAAGCTAGTCTTTGAAGATAGTATTTTCACTCATGTCTTGTACACTTCTTGGGACTGCAGCCAGATTTGGGTGTCCCTGACTGGCTGCATGAAAAAAAAACAGAAAAACCCCTGTGATCTTGATATCTTCAGTGTGACATTTATACAACTCGCTAATAATTGCTGTTTTGCGTTACAGTTACGTCGCTGGCCTCACATTCCTTGGATATCATAGCTTCTGCCGTCATCCTAAGTGTGCTGGTAATAATAGAATAAAACTTTTAACAATGGAGATTACCATATTGGGCTTGATGAGTTAACATGTTTATGTCTAGTTTGATTACTTTTCTATATATTTTGTATCAATATCTTGCTTATTTTTCTTACTTCCATCGTATTTCTGGTATGCCTGTTATGTAACTGTCCTTGATTAAACCCAAGCATTTGACTTTTACATCTTGTTTTGCTAGCATTTATGCTGAGCTATGTACGACTGGTTTGGGTTATTTTTGCATGTCAGTGTTCTTGAATAGCATTATATGTTTGACTTGTCAGAATTTCTCAACTGAATTTTGAAAACTTCAGTCCACTCTTCTACTAGACATAAACATTTTCTGTGGTTCCCATCCTAGTGGAAGTGAGAGCATGTGCTTTTTATTCACCCGATGATTCTTTATCTGCTGTATTATTTAAAACTCTCCTATAATCTTTTAAGTACCATTGGAGCCTTACTACTTCTTGTCGCTTAAGAAATGTTTGTGACTTAGAACTTGCTGTACTGAACTCGCTATATTAGTCTTCTACTTTTGAGGTACATATTGTGATTGATTATCATCATTAGAAGTTTCTAGCAGGACGATCAAAATGTCAGTGAGGTATTTTTTTAATATTGCAGCTGTAAGTATAAGCTGTCACGAGGAACAGTTTTTCAGACTTTCTTTTATGGTGACAGATGCATATGAAGTGTGCTAAATTGGTGTGTGCTGAGTTAACTTGTTAATCCCATGAAGAGATTTCATTCTGGCCTCCTGAGGGCAGTCTTTCCTAAGGCAATATTGCTAATACTTGTCTGTGTGAAGTTGTGTAGATGTAGAGTTGGTAGCTGGCATTGCTGTTACCAGTTTTGTAAAATCCAGATTTATATATGCTGAGCTATTTGGGGACATAAGGCATGATTTTTAAAGACTGAAAGGATTTTAGTACTGAGTTCAGTGAAATTTGGATAGAAAGTGGATATCTGAATCCCAGCCTTCAAAAGTCTCTTTATTAAATTACCATCTACATTTAAAACATACATTGTAATTAATGTCTATTGCTGTTAGAAAAATTTTGCTCCTTCGACGTGTGGATAGTGTGAGAGGTGGCATTGCAGGAAACTGATATGTGTATTACTTTTGCAATTATGTGACTTTTTTTGTTAAGTGTTATGTGCTTGGTTTAAGTGGTGCTAATGAAAACTGAACTTTCCAAGACCTGGTACACCCAATTCATTCAGGTAGTCAACCAGTGTTTGAAAAGACAGGGCAAATGTAGTGGTGAAGCAAAGTCTTTAAAGTGCATTTGCTCTTTAAGAACTCCACTGGAATCCCAGATCATTATTTTTTTTCATCCAGGGATTACGTTCAGTTTCAGACCGTGTGCTGAAGGCTCCTTTTTTCTGTAGAAACGTCTATTGAGTTAGTAACAAATATTGCCTGTGCTCTGTCAGAGATCTTTAGATCACCATGACTATGACCACAACTGCTGTAGTATTTTATGCTTTTGTTTTTCATATTTATAACTCCTGTCTATTAAGTTCCAGGATATTTTTTGTTCATTTCATAGAACAAAATAATACATTGAAACCTGCAGACATGTTTTTTTCACTTTTTAAATATATCAGGTCCAGTTCTATTTCTTTTCTTCTTTTTTGTCCTTTATGTAGTTCACCATTATAGTGTCATATTCTGAAAGAAAAAAATAATCTTTCTGTCATAGTTGTTAAAACTAAAATTGCTTTGGCTACTTGGAGGTCTGGCAACAAGTTGCCAGTTTGGGTATGATGATGTCAAACATGTTGAGACAACATACAAGGAAAAGCCACCAAATCTTTCTTGGTATCACTGTAGGCACACTGGGAAAATGTCAGTGAGAGCGTGGGCTGAGCTAACACCGTCAGAGCTGAGTGAACGTTGCTAATTCCCAGGCTTCTGGCTGACACGGTGGAGGTGGATTTGCAAGCATAGCATGTTGATGGGCTTGAAATTGCTGCATTATTTTGAACAATTTGTTCAGGGATAACTGCAAGTTGACTATATGTTATTACTGAAGCATACTAGCGAAGCAGTTTTACATTTTGTGAATTCAAATCTGCAGATCTCCCAGCTCTGTGCTTCTAATGCTAAATGCTCTACAAGTACATGTTGCACCTATATGTTGGAGGTTGTATTGTAAACAGATCTCTACCTGCGTCTCAAAGACGTGCCAAAAGCTCAAGTTACAGCGTGTTACTTCCTGCTGCTATCAGTCTGACTTTTCATCCTATTTTTTTATGTAGTTGGTAGATTTCTACTGAAAACTTCTTGCAGCCATAGAGAAAAGAAAAAATAGTCATTGTATGTGTTTTGTACAGATGCCATTTAGTATATACCAGTATGATTTTTTCATGGTGAAATGACTTTGCCAGCAGTAGACTGGAACTGTGTCTGTTCTTGTAGCTCTTTTGTTGGAAGGCATATAGAGCAGAGAGTATCTGTAGTTTTACAGTTCACCATAATTTTCAGGGCACTAGAGTGGAGGTAATGATAAGCTTTCTGCTGTGCAGTGAGGCTGTAGTCAGTCGATCTGTAAATCTTAGAATAGCACAGTTAATTTAGTACATGTTTTCACAAAGCTTTTGACTAAGTTTTATGTAAAATATTTGTTTCTGTTAGCACTGTTTCTTCCCAGTGCAGTGTTTTCTGGCTTCCAGTATTACTTATCAAATGCATGTATCTCTCATTGATTAATTAAAGTGGTGTCTTTCCATTTGAGGGAGATCAAAATGTATTTTATTATTCATATATGAGGTGAATTTTGTTCCTAAGAAATGATTTATTCAGACATATTCAGCTGAAGCTGCCCATGAAGAGGTATTTGCACTGCTGAAATAATAAACTTGGGTTTGCCTGTAAAAAGCACAACTCATTTGACCTCCCCTTACGGTACTATCCTTGGTAAATAGGAACTATAGTTCTGCTGTGTTACCTGCGAATTTCTGCTCTGCTTTGTCAGCTTCCTGTCATTTTCATGTTTTGCTCAACCACACTTAAGGGGAGCTCAGTCCTGAAACCTGACTTGACGTCTGCCCAAAGCAGCCAGGACAAGTCTGAACTCTTAAGCAAGGACATTGGAGATTGCACTGATCATCAACACTTCTTTTCCACTTAAGGTGCTGTGTTCTTTTTGCTTCGCCTTTGGCTTGGATGACACTTGTCCTGGGTAAGGATAGATCTCGGATGTCTTAGTCCCTGGAATTCATGTTTGGAAACTAACACTCCATCTCTGCTTTTAGGATGTATAGGCTGACCAGGAATTATTCTTTTTTTCTTTTTTTTTTTCTTTGGAATGACAGTTACTAGCAGTAGTTGTGCCTTTTCTTATAATCATTTTTATATGTTGCAAAAAATGCTCTAATAATCACAAGCGAGAGCTTTGTTCGGCTTTTATGAAGTTTAATAGATTTGCTGGTCAGAAAATATAATTATTTTAAAATTACTTCACTTTTCTATTAAGATTTTTAACTGTCTTATGCTTTTTGTATAGAGGGCTTTGAGGGAAACAGCTAATAGATCCTATTTTAGGTTTGGAGATCTACATCATGTAGTTATACTTTTTTTCACAGTGCAGGCTGGACTCGGAACTTTACAAACAGAAATTTTTGAAAGCTGCTCTTCCATACCTAAAAAGACATCGTGCATGCACAATTCAAGATCTTTGGATTTAGTAGCAGTGGTACTGGTGGAAGAATTAAATTTTATTATGTTTTATTCTGCATTATTATATAAATTAGTAAATGCTTGGAGAGTGTAGAGCTGAAGTTAATACAATATTTAAGGAAGATAAAACTGTATATTACAGAAATGTTCAGTGAATCTGATTCTGAAGTATTTAGGAGGAAGTGAATTGATATGTGCATTATGCTGTAGAATAGCGTGGTAAAACAGGTTTACTTTTAGGCAGGTCCTTTCCTACAGATGACTCCTGCGCCTGCTCAGACAAATGCTGCAGGTAAAAGCCATCTCCAGAACACACTACTTCTTAATCTGCAACAGAATAGAGAGGGATGTTGCCTGTTGTACTGGAAGCTTTATCTTCAGAGGTAGATGCAACAGTTTTACAGTAGTTTGGAACGGTCCTGTCCTTGGCACTGTATTTTCCGTAGCCTGAATTCTTTGTAGAAATACTCTGGGCCAAGTGTCGGCCAAAAAAAAAAAACTGGACAATGTATTTAGTTGTGTGTTCAGCAAAATAGTTTCAGGCAAAAAAACCCACCAACTTAATCCAATCAGTGTGATGAGAGTTGTAGAGCTCCTGCCATAAATGATGTAATGATTCTGAGTAGTGTCCACATGCTGTTTTTTTTTTTTCTCCTTTCTTACTCTGCAGCTGTTTCTGGGTCGTTCATGCTACTACAGAACTAGAAAGTGACAGCGGTTGCAAGCCCTGGCCCTTCCTCTGGGTTTACCTGTTGCACTGCAGTTGTTCTATGAAGCAAAAAAATTTTCTCCTTCCTGATGGTGTTGGACTGAAGTTCATTTACCTTCCTCTTCTGTAGAGCTACTGAAACCTTTGCTGTACAGGTACTATTATTTGTAGTCTGGCTTTTTTGCTTTAAGCACAAGCTGAGCATTCTGTTCCAAGCACTGATATTTGTAGTTGACATTCTGTGCAGTATTGAGAGTATTTTATGTCCTAATAATTTCTGTCAAATGGTGCAAAGCATGGCTTAATTCTGAATTAGAATCACAACCTTTAAGACACGTTAAAGAATACTCTGTGCTGCCTGGAATAGATTGTAAATTTCTTGGTGCAAGAGCTGTGTTTCCATCTGTCTGATGTGTTTTACGTGCTCATGGTTTTGTTCAAACAAAAACTGCAGGGGGAGAGTTTTCCTTTTAGCCGCTTCAGGGGAAAAGGCTAAATGTCAGCAAATTCTGCCCCTTGCGTGGACAGCTGAATAGTGAGGCACTGAATCGGGGCTGTTGTCAACGTGTATAATCTGAGCAGGCGTTTCCAGTCCATGCTTTAATTCATCTGTACAACGCAATGTGGATTTGGCAGCTGCGTCGTACAGCCAGAGCGTGCAGCTGATCCACTCAGCATCATGACACGATGGATAACATGATCTCATGAAGTACTTACATACTAAATCCATTTGGGCTGCTTGCACAGATAAGGATGGGGTTGTCCATATGTGGGGAATCAAGGCATTTATTAGCATACAACCTAAGTGAATTAAAAAGGTCTTTGGAAGTGGTAGTATAGAACGACACTATGATTTATAAGCTAGTGTTTCAAATGACCACAGTTTAGGTTTGCTCCCTCAGTTGGCTGTGAAGGGAAAAAACCAATAATTGTGTGTATTAACTAATTGTGGCTGTTGCTGCGAAGTTGCAGGGAAAAAAGCAGGGTGTGTGTTAAGGTACACCACTGGCTGAAAAAAAACCTTCACATGTGGAATTTTGCACCTCACTTGGTGCTCTTGATATGGATTTCTACCATTATCCTGAACGTAGTTGAGTCTTCAGTTGCTTTGAATATGCTTGGACTGAGCAGCTTCCAAAACAATTTGAAGTCTTCCCACAGCTGAATCTGAAGTCTTGCAAAAACTTAGGACTTCTTTTTTTTGTAATCCTTATAAAATCATAAAAGTACACTTTCAGGTCATACTGTCTATCTTTGGAGTTTGTGGAGAGAGATTAAACTTCTGAAAGTCACTTCAATGCTTCCAAGAATTTTAGATTTTTTTGGCTTGAAAAGTATGTAATTTTCTTGTGCCATGCTTCTATCTCTGAATTTGTAAATGCAAACAGTCCCGGTAACTAAGTAACAGCACAGCTGAATGTTTTCATAAAAACAACTTTGCTGCTTAGAGATGGGATTTACTACTTAAGTGCCTGTACATACACACAGAGGCAAAAAGTGATGATGACCTCATCTTAAACCACTTTAAAAAGAGCAGTCTCAGTTTTTTTAGTCTCTAAGCCAAAGACAAATTTACTGTAAGCAGACAGAATGCCATTGACTGGAGTTGCAGTCTCACCATTACTGTCAATAACTCAGTTGATGAGATAAATCTGCTTGTGGTGATCAATGCTTTAAATGTAAGCCTAAAAGAAAAAAAATATTATCCTGCAGCTTTCCTGGTGCAGGAAAGGGTGCAAGAAAGGAAAGAAGGTGAAGCTAGTTAATATTTTGAGATTTTTACAAGTAAATCTTAACATTTTATTTTTTTTTTTAATTTTGATGTTGTGTTGTTAGAAGACCATTTTTAAACAAATTTAACAGTGCTTAGACCATGCCCTTTACTTAGAATCAGTTTGAGTAATGTCATACTGCAATTACTGGACACAAAATAGACCTGCATATTTTATTACCTATTACAAAAAAATTGAGTACTTTTATTTGGCAGGAGTTTTTCAGAACTTACTGGTCATGTTCCTTCTGTTTTGTTTGAACAATTTTCCAGGTCACTAGCAGAATATTGTAAGAAATTCTAGTAACTTTTAGATGCTGCATATAGCCCTTGTTTCACTTGTATTCATAACATTTACAATTTCTAAACTTTACACTTATATGCTTATACTGAAACAGTTAATAGTCTTTACCAGAAGCAAAATTTCCTATTTGTGTAATATTTATTGATGTTAAACCCACATTATATCAGCACAACAATCCAAAGTAATGATAATACATTTTTTTTATAAATACAAATAAAAGTGGCAAAATAATGCTAGTGAAGCTAAACAAAAAAAAAAAGTAAATTAGCATCTCACAGTCGAGAAAAATTTGGCAAATGATATGACATACTTTTTCTAGAATCGAATCAGATTATTCCCAGATGACAGACTATTATGTTAATCTAGATTAACAATCCCCGTAACTGGTCATATCCTGCACCAGAATAGTACTACTTTATGTGCTAAAGTTTATTAGTCACTAAAAAACAAAACAAACTTTGTGTACTTACAAAGCAATACATGTATAGCAGTAATGCAATATATGGTGTACACAATTACAAAATTTAAAAAAAGAACAACAACACAAAACAAAAAACAAACCCCTAAGTACAGGACTTCTGATAACTGAACTGAGATAAAAGATTTCAACACTTTTATTATAAATAATGAAAGATACCGCATATGTGCTTCATATAAGGAATACAGTGTTTTCCTTTCATAGCAAAGTATTGTAGCTCGTACCATCAGATGCTCATTTTTCTTGTCAGGCCTAGTAATTCTTCCGTCCTGCCCCCCTGTCCATCTGAAATTCATTTGGTTCTAATTTAGAAATACTCAGTCAGGTCTGACTTAGGTGAGGCTCCAGTTTGATGTGGATTTGCCTTGCATTCCGAAAGTAGCCTTCAGGCTTTTCAGCTGCGACACACAGACTCTACCCCTTAAAAGAGCTGTCATTTGTGTACAGTCAGAAGAAAAAAAAATGAAATCTACCAGAGACGTGCTATGTTAAGAAGAAAAAAAAAGGCGCAAATTTGATATTATTTTTGTCCATCTTCATTTTTTACTTCCTCAGATCTGCAAGCTTATCACCTGTGGTGTATACTTGTCATTTAAATGTATATTGCAGTCCCAACCTATTTTTTCACTTACTATACATTTCTAAAATCCTCATACGCGTTACACAAGCTTTAAACAGACAAACATCCCATACATACACTCCCTAGTTTTTTGCTCACCTTAGAATTTCAGATTCTTGAATGAGAGGGGTTACCGACTGTCTTCAGGAAATCCACAGAGTTGCACCTCTTGCCCTGTCCCCCTCCCACCCCTTGCAGTAACCTGCTGCAGTGGTTCATGGTGTTGGGATTTCTTTTCCTGTCTAGTTACCAGTATTTGTAGTCTGGAGGAGACTGTTTCTACATGTCAGCTCTTTTTCTTCGTTGTCTTGAAGAGGTTAAATTACGTATGCTTAAACTGTCTTTGCTGAATGTTTGTAAGTAAGCCTCCTCCTAGATGGCAAAAAGGAAAAACAGAAAAGAATTTAAAGTTACGGCATTGATGTTGGTGTATAGAATTGCCCTTACTAACGGCATTTGAGGCAGGGGTTTTTTCATTGTAGAATAGAAGGCAGTTTGCAGAGATACAGCACATGTTTATGTTTCTCTTCCTTGTCCCTTCCTGTTTTATTCTTACAATATTGCACTTGTTCACTGTAGCTATCAGAAGGCATTGCCATTTTAGGACTACAGATAACCAGACATTCTAATTTTCTTTGTGATCTAACAGCCTCAAATAAAACAGCTTGCACCATTAAGATTGTGTAGCATCTACTCACTGCTTAGGAGGGCATGTAGTGATAAATAGTGTTCTCTTCTGAAAAAATCTGTTTCTCCGATGTATTTTGGCCTGTATGAAAACGGGTTATTCGTAAGAGCTGAAGCAACTTAGGTATAAGGAACTGGTGAACGTGATCTGTTGTGCAATGTGTACACTTCTATTAAAAAATCTATCTATTCTTCTAATTTGGTATAATGAGTAAGGAATACATGGTTATTGTGTTTGTTGTTTATCTTTTGTACTTGAAGGTGTCTGCCTTTGCATAAAGTGACATAGGAGTATCATTGGTCAAGGCAATGGCTTTCAGTGTTTCTGTTTTGAAAGAAAACGATGGAAGCGGCAGGTGGATCTACAGATCATCACTCTCTACCAAGCCAGATTGCATTGTCAGGTGGACTGGGTTTGCTTCAGGCTGGAAAGCTGCTTTGATGTCTAGTCCTTGGTCACAGAGTGCAGCGTATCGGCTGGCTGAGGGCCGCACCTTCTTTGGCTTGGTAGTCTGAGGTGGTTGTTGCCACTGAGCTATAGATTAAAAAGGAAAGAAAAAAAAAATGTTAGCCATCTTGAGCTGTGCAGCAAAGCGTGCCAGATGCACAATTGACCCTTTGTAAAGGAGATACTAATTTCTGAGCAGTGGAAAATCATTATATCAAACGTAAGCTTGTTTTATTTCTTGGTGAGTTGTTTTTTTTTCCCTCAGCATCTAGTTTCACCTTCAGATGTGGTAAGCAGAAACAATAGCGTCTATGTTTGTTACTTTGCCTTTTTGGCGGTGCTTTCTACCTTTCCTTGTGTCACTGAGAAGGGTAACAGCAAGGGGTTTGTTTCCGTGCTCTAATATTACAGTGACAGGCCTGTCTGAGGGTTATTTGTTGTATATGAAAGGAAATCATCTGGTTGCCGTTGGCACCCCTCGCATGCTGAAGAGTGCTGAGCCAAGTCTCTAATTCACAAGTCCCACTACCACTACAGAAACCATCATTTAATCATTCCAGTCTCTCTCCACCCTCCCACCCCCCCATTTCTTCTTGTTATGAGAAGACTGGTAAGAGATTGGTGTAAGAAAGCATTCACTATGTAAGGAGCTGCATTGGAACAACAGAAAAATTAAGCAGAAAGCCATAAACCATCACTTCTGGTAGCTGTAACAGGTGTATTACAGGCTAATTAACAAAGGAATACAAAAGGTTAGGAAAGTGCTAGCAGAGCAATAGTAATAATTATCTACAAAAATAATATAATCATGCCGTTATCTTTTGTTAATTAGCTATATTTAATGCACTAAGCAAAAACGGAAACCATGCATTCTTGTTTTGCTTTAGGTATCTGAAAGATGGTGAAATATACTTTGACAGAGCATTTGTTGTCTTGATATGGATCGTTATTATTGAGGAGAAACTATAAACAGAAGAAAGAGAGACCAATGTAAACCATTCTGTAAACAGACTGTAACTTACAGAACTGTTGGTTTTGGAGGGATTACTATGATCATGAGAATTGAAGTCACTTACTATAAACATCCAACCTGGCAGTGCATGACACAATCCCAGCCTCATTCTTAGCTGAAACAGTGTACCAGCCCGCGTCTTCCTTTGTGGCTCCCTGAATAAGCAGGCAGATGTAGCCGTAGTTATCCTGGTGCATGCTGAACAAAAAGGAAAGTAGAAAATTACTATTTGAATTGCAAAACAGTGCACACTGTTTTAAAATGTCATTGCAAACAGATCCAATCCTACTTGCAGATTAATTATAGTATGCTTTTAATTAAGATGGAGCGTCCTCTGAAATCGGCAAGTGGAAAATAAAACCTTGAGTATTCTTGACAGTTTGGCAGTTTAATATCCTGTATTGAAAACTAAGAATCAAAAATGCATAAAGTAACTTCTCTTTCACAATTTGCGATTAAGACATCTGGAAATCCAATTCAGGTAGTAGGGATGCCAGAACGTACCCATGCTTTTTAGAGAAAAGGATGAAAAACATGAGGAACAAGGTACTGAAATACTCTTAAGTTATTTACAAGAACAGCAATAATTTATTACAATATCATGTCGTTTATAGATTTCTTTTCTTACAATATATCATGAGTTTGCTTTTAAACATTCCAACAAATGTTACCAAATATTGAAGACAAGTTTGTAGATCTTAGAAGTTAAAATATTGCACCTTAGTTGCTTAACTACGCAGCAGTTATGAATTGGAGTTTCTGCTGTGAAGCAAATAGTTTTACTTGGAAGCCTGGGTTTTTTCGTCTTAGTCCTTAGTTTAGAGAAAAACTATTTCTTCACTTGCCTAAAGTGCAAAGATAGTTGTTTAAGTCCAGGGATGGAAAACAGAACATTTACTTCTGGCTCAGGCAGCAGGCTGGATGCAGGTTTGAGTAGAAGTCATAAATTATTACAATAACTGGTTAATATTTATGAGCTGCTGTATGCACAAAGCATTATTATGTCCTTCTTGGTTTGTATTACAGGCTAAATCATCACTGAAGTTACACATGGGGAGATTATTCTAAGCCAGACTAACCTCACTCGGTCAGTGTTATATGTGAGTGACTCGTTCTCCTTCTTCCAAAATATCTGAGGAGATGGCTCCCCCGAGATTCGACACTCCAGTCGCACAGGGAATCCCTCAGTCACGCCTGTGTTTTGTAGCTTCTCTATAAACACAGGTGCTTTATGTACTTCCTTAGCTGTGAAAAGAAAGACAGCAGTCATGTTGACACTAGTCTATGAAAACGTAGCCTTTCTTTCAGCAAAGTGCTAAAAACTAGTAATGAAAAATCCAAGTGGCAGGAAGCTTAAGGGTTCTCTTCATTAATCACAAAGTCCAGTCCTGGTTCATCTGAAGAAAACAGTCACATCAGTATTTTGACGGGGGGAGAATGAGTGCCTACAGAGCTGAGCAGTTCCTCCCCATCCCCAAAAGAATTGAAACATAGAGCGTGAAGACTAGATAAATTGGCTGCGCTACGCTTGTTGGACAGTGCTTCTCCGTAGTTCATAGAAGGATGGGCTTTTAATTATAGAAGGAACTGCTCTACCAGAAGGCTGGGATGGCATTAGTCTAATGTGCTGTGAAGCACACAAATGACATCATCCCAGCTCCCTGAGGGTAGGTACGGGTCTGCACAAATTGCCATTGAAAAACCCATTCAAGTAAATCAGTCTGGTTTGTGGCCTCAGCGTGGCAGCAGCCCTCTTCTAACTCTGTGTGCAGTTACTTCCCAGTCAGTGTATGCTACAGCATAACAAATATATCACTTGTAACTATGCTGTAGTCCTGTTGCTGCTTGGTTTCCTCTTACCACCCTACCCCTCAACCACGTCAGATTTTCCATTTTCATGTTACCCGTACAGTGCTCAGTGCGGAAGCTTAGCATGAAGATGTTACCTGCAACAATGAGCTCCAAGCTGAATGTATTTTCACCAGCTCGATTGCTGGCAATGCACGTGTAGATTCCAGCATCTCTGGCTGTGACTGGTTCTATGATCAAGGAGTGCACACCGTTCTCACGCACCAGCATTTTGTGAGAACTATCAGGGCGAATTGGTCTTCCATTAAGTTGCCAGCTTAAATCTGGAGTCGGTAATCCACTAACCTTAAGTGTAAACAGAATAATGGGAAATGGTTTTAGCTGTATGAAACACTGGAGAAGTCCTGACTTGTTACTTCAGAGAAGTTTAGTTTTGTTTGCTGCTGCAGGTGTACCAAAGATCAGATCTGGTTCTGTCCTGAATTTACACATTGACTCAGTTGTACTAATTTACTTACTTTCTGGCCAACTCCCTGAATTCCGTGATGTCTTACAGGTGTGACTGAAAAAAGATCACTGTTTAGATATGCTAGAAGCTAAATAATAATACATTGCAAAACAAAGGGCAGGGTTACACCTTTTGTCTTTCTTTATTGTTTGCCCTTTGGGTGGAATTAGAAGATATTCCTTTCTAGATTAACTTTTTGTGGAAAACTTGCAGACAAAAAGATATTTACTGGCTAATTATTGAACTGTTAAGTTCCATTCTCCATAGGTGTAACCTAGTGACAGCACCTCCTGAACTACTTAATGCTGCATCTGTGTGAGCAACTCTCGTACTTCTGAAAGCCTTGCCATTTGCTGTGGGTACTGCTTGAGAGCAAATAGCTTCTCCCAAATATGTCACCATAAAATAAACAGAAGTGATCCAAGGCTTCATCAATTCTGCTAGGCAAAGTCATAAATCAGGATTATATTGTTTGAAATTTTCATGAGGGACTTGAAACAGAGAAGTGCGCTCTTTGTGGTATGTGCTGCTTCCCTCCACACTCGAGCAGAGCGGAATCCTAAAGAGTGGTTTACCGTGAGCTGTGAGATTTGCTTGAAGCACTTTCACTGGAGGGAAGGCGAATTTTTCATGTCCACGTGCTCATATGTAGTGAGATTAATTAACCTATTGGCAGTCCCCAAAACTGCCCGTGGGTGAAACAGCTTTAAAAAGAAACGAGTTTGGCTTTTGAGTCTGCTAATGTTAGTGACAGGGCGCTGCTACCCTTTGGTGGCACTTGCCTTGCAGTCCATTCTGCAGAGTTTTCCTTCTTGAACAGTCAGGTCTCCAGGAGCCTGCAGAAAATGAGGCCGGAAGAATCGTTCCTGAATTGGTTCATTTTCATCACCACTGTCCCTTGATCGAGATCGTGGTCTTAAAATAACATGAAATAAAGGTAAATTATTTTTTTCTCTGCTAAATCAGAAGAACTAAAATCACTTATAAGTCCGCTTTGAAGTTTAAATCGCTTTTGACCTATACCGTAATCACTCCGTACTTACGCGCATACACTGGCAGCATTTCGCTCAGACTGAGCTATTTATGACATCATATTTAGTATTTTACATGTTTTGGGAAAATACGATCTAAAAAACAATCTTACTACAGGGTAATTGCTTGCAAGAATCGCTTACTTTGTTTCATGTTAGCCTTTACAGCACTGAAACACAAACAAAATAAGTTGGCAGGCCTTAGCAGATAGCTTCAGATCCCCATTTTTAGCATTTTGTGTATTTAATCCCTTCGCTGTTGCTGATTCTACATAACAGAAAGTGCAGGTGCTGCCGGTTAACTGTGTTTACCTTGCAGAAAACAGCAGCAGCTAAAAGCTAACTCATCTCACTTGAGACTTTTCACATCTGACTGACTTTTCATCTTCTCTTGTTCTGCTATACTGCAGGTCATACAGAAAATTCAGTGGCGTAAAGTGCTGTAGATATTTGTTCCTCATTTAACATCAGCACTAATTTAACAGCAGCCCTGGTTGAATTTTTGGGGGGAGAGGGGGAAGGGGGGAGAATTACACCCATTGAAATGGAAAACAAAAAGATAGAGCGTTTCTGAACCAAGGTGTTTTTTTCTGATGGGACGTTCTTGAATCATGAAATAAATAACGCATTTCTTTTTACCCCTTTGTCAATTTACCTCTAAAGCTGCAGGCTACTTTTTGAGCCAAGGATTAAAACGAGTTATTTTCAATCTAATACCATTTTGTGATTTTAAAGACATAATGAAATGAGTAGAGGCAAGTAGTTCATATGTCTAGGAATGACGAATAGGCTGGAACACCCTTGGATTAGTGGTGGGTTCTTCAGCGGTGTGATGTGGACGTCCCATTGCACAGCTGAGTTGCAGCGGCAGTGACAGCGTGTGCTCAGTGTGGCCAGCGCAGGCTCCATGGGCTGGTGTGGTGCAATGCACCAGGAATTTCAGCGAGCAAGAAGCTGGGGAATGCTTTGTGACTGACCATACGATAATGATCACTAGTTTGGGATAAAGGAGATTAAGTTCAAATTAATCCTCTAATTGAGAGAGGGCCAGTCGGAATATTTCTTTTTTTAAATCTTTCTTAAAATCTCATGATTTTAAGATGATGTATTTGGGGCTGGCTGCAGGTGCTGCAGTGTTGAGTACCATGATGTCTAAGGGATTAAGCCCAAGCTTTGTGCACATTAGACAATTCAAAAGTCCTCCCCCCCCCAAAAAAAAGCAATGCTAAGCAAGTAATACTTGCAAGCTAAGCACATTTCAGAAGAATACATTTAAAATGAAGTAACAACTACGACAAGTCTTTTAAAATGTCTGTGACATAGTGAAGATGACAAAAAACAGAGTTCTGCTGGAACGTATTTGCAAGAGATTAAAAGTACTTCAGGAAAAAGCCTGTCAACAGTGTAGCAAGTCATAAAGTTCATTAAGCTAATAAATACACTTGTAAAAAAAAAAAACACACACAAACCAAAAAACAAGCTTTGCTGCCCAAGCAGAAAAACTTGTAGAAATAGCACTGTAATGCCACAGGAGTATTACTTATGTAAAGTGTATGGCAATACATGTGACAACCATCAAAGTTTGTGGGGGAGCACAATACCGTGGTGGAGAAAAGGCAGCAGTGAGGCCTGTCACAGGAAGGTTTTACACACTCACGTTTCATCAGGGAGAACTGGGTGATGGGAGTAGTGGGAAATGTCACTAAAGAGAAATCGCATTGTGCTGAATGCTTAGCAGAAACAGACCTTCCATAAGTAAAGGCAGCAGGATGAACCCTTCACACACAGTAATTTTACAGGAAATAAGTATTCCCAATACCTGCCCCAGTTTTAATTAAACTGCTATATTGAAATCTTTTATAATTAATTACCTGGATATCCAGCCAAAGCAGTAGTGGCTGCCTAGAGTGCTTGTCTCAGTTAGAAAACAAACTACCAGCTGTAAGCAGCCTTGGACTTTGACTGCATTTAGTCACTGAAGAAGAAAGAGCCTCCTCCCGCGATTTATCCTTCAGGAAGACACAGAAGTGCCAGCTGCATGCTGCTTTTACCCACACTGGTCTTCCTTTCTCGCATCCCTCTTTTTTAAACGTGTTTCACCTTCCTCACCCTGCACGTACTGAGTGACTCAGCTGAAACCTGACTCTCTGTGGCAACGCTTCTTTTCAGGGATTAACAGAGACTTTTCCTTTTTACCCCTTATTTGCAGGGGACTTCATTACTGGACAGGCTGCACCCACAGACCCATCTTTCTTTGAGGCTGCCATCACGCTGCAGTGCCAGCAGGACGCTGCCCTTCATAATCAGTCTGAGCTTTGGGCCGAACAAACCTAAAGGTGAAACACTAGAGCCGGGGTTGATGCCTCAGTGAGACACGGGGGATGTTCCCAGCACTGCAGGAAGCCCAACTTGTTCCAAAAATAAGACCGGCAAGATCTTTAAAACAACTGACCTTGCTTCCTAATGCTTTCTAGTTATCAGAGTGGGGAAGGGAGCCTGTTCTGCCTGTAGCAGTTCTACAGTACATACTGCTTCCACTCGTAATTGTTACAGGCATGCTATTTAATTACATCCCTTCTATGTATTATAATTGGAGAATATTGAGATTCTGTGGCCATCATGACCATTAAACGAAACATGGCCCTCATCATGGCAGAATCCAGAACTGGAGCCCTCGTGCTCTTTGAAAGCAGTTCTGTTTGGAAAACCAAAATGATTATCTGTTTTTTTCTTTGCTATCGTCTTTAACTGTCTAAGCTATGCTAAACTGCCTCATAAAGGCTTTGGGTAATGAAAAAGAAAAGTATTTGAAGAGAAAATTCCCTTATATGGTTCAAAACCTTAAACCAAAGCTTTGTACATGAATAATTGTAAACTCACGAAAGATAAGGTTCATACTTTATTTCTGACTCATAATTCCTTATAAGAACCTGAACCGAAATACTAAAATATTTCTAATGTAAATCTAATAAACTTCTTTGGCATGAAGTTGTTTATACTTTTTCTTTAAGTGAATACTTATTAAAAGCTACAGAATTTACAGGTTCCTGGTAGAATCCTAGTCAGGTGGGATGTTTTGAAAAAAACACATAAGTGACAAGGTCCTTCACAACAGCTGGTGGTGTCACCTGAGATTAGGAATGGTTAGTGAACGTCACAAAGAAGGAGGAGATGAGATAGGCACAGTTAAAACAAAGTCATTTCAGAGGTTGCTGCAAGCTTTGCAGAAATTGTTTAAATAGAAGAGGTCACATTTCTACCAGAATGCCATACTTCTAACTTCCCTTCTTACCTCACATTCTTTATATTACCAAGATAGTTTTGCAAAGTACATTATTAAAAGAAAAAAAAAAAGAAGCATTGAGTACCTTCTCATATGAGGCTGACCAGAAGGTGACCAAGGACTGCGGCCTCTTTGATTTACAGCTTGAACCATAAGCCTGCCCGTGCAGCTTACTCTGCCCTGTTACGACAGTGGAGAAGAACATTAGAAGACTTAAAGCATGCAAGAGTCACAAATGTTCAACCTTATCTTTTCTTTACCTACCTGTTACAAGGTCTGTAGTACAATCTTTTCTTTCACACAGTCATTGAAAAAACATTGTCAAAACGCATTCTGATATTGATCTGTTCTATCAGTTTCCAGTCTAACACACAGAATTGGATTAATCGCGACTGTAACAGTCATGGTTAAAAATGTTCTGTCTGGAAGTCTTCCTTGGAAAAAAGCTTAGTAGTACCACTGGCAATTAAGTGTTTAAAACAGTGTATTGGCTGAGTTATTGATGTGGGTGGGTGGTTTCTGTGTGTCTGGCAAATGGGCAGCAAGACCAGTAGTTCAAGTTCAGCCACTTATGCAAATGGCACGTGGTAAGCAGTGGCAGTTCACGACAGAGCTGCTGCCTCCAAAGGGGACTGATCCACTCAGTCTGGTGGGGCTACTGCTCAAAAAATCCCCGTGAACGTAAACCCTAAAGAATCATACAAGTGCTTCAGAGGTCCTCTCTGAAGAGCCAGCCTGATTTTGGGGGTAGGAGTCGCACCGAAGCACACGGCTGCTCAGGTGGATGCTCCCCATAAGACTGACTTCAGGGCTCTGTAGAATTTGGCATGTAAGGGGTAAAAGCAACTGGTGTCATTAATAAATATACACAATGGATAACAAATATAAATGCTATATATAAAAATAATACTGCAGTATACTTCTATATAACAACATAATTTTAGTAACTTTTCCAAAATTATAGTTTTTAAAAGCTCTTTGATAAATGGATAGGAGCTATACGTCTGTCTGCCTGCCCCCTGGACTGGTAGCACTAAGGCAACACCCACATCAGCTATGCAGTGTATTTCAGTTCTAAGCTGTGAGCGCCACACTCAATGTCTGTCAGCCTAGAAGTGACAAATATTTTTGTCACAGTAATTGAAGGGTTGCAAATAGCTGGTCATTAACAACTGGTCAAAGCCCTTGGAAAAACAACTTCACTGGGATCACAAGCAGCCTTCAAATGGCAACGACCTTGGTGTTACTGCTGGGCTGTTAGAAACTGAGTCTGGGTGTCCTCTGTTTATTCCCATGACCCATTTAGCCCACAAGAAAACTACTTGCATTAAATTGTGCGTGACCTGCAGCCCTTTCTTAAGCAAAGGCTTTGCTTTTTTGTGTTAGAAGGCCATTAAAGACATCTGGAACAAATACATTTCTATTTCAGGCAGCACTGCATATTCATCTCTTTCTGGCAGGTGATGAATTCACACATTTTGGAATGATTTCTGTGCATCTTAATACATGAAGGCATCACAAATGGAAACACAAAGGACAGTAAGGAATTTGGACAGGGAGCATCAAGCAGGAAGCCAAAGTTTTGGAAAAGTCTGGGATGAATGGGAAAGAAGCAGTGAGTGGGAAGCAATTCCTGAGAAAACGGGAAATGAGGAAAATCCAGACTGAGGATCATGGGTGCATGGTGCAAAGAGGAGAGAATGAGATAAAAGGAAAGAAGGAGGAAATAAGGACGTACAGCTCATGGAAAGAGATCAGTTAAGGGGCTTAACCCCGTAACTAAAAGCCTACAACAGGCAAGGATTTGTGTTTTTCTGGGCTCAGGGTCAGTTTTCTCTGGATTCAGTTCTACGGCAAATTTTACTGCAAACCCCAGTGGTGTGTTAGAACCTTAATTCCAGATTGCCGCACTTGACATCGCAAGCAATGGTGCCTGCCCACGTTAATGATCGCGGACAATTTCCAAGGTACATCAACAAGTCATACATAAATCCTGTCAAATTAGTGCAGCTCGTGAGAGGGCATGAACTGACAGAGGTTTAATGAAATTAATCCCTTGCTTTAATAAAATGAATTTCTATCAGCTAAGAATATGCCTTTTTGCCTTGCTGGTTCCAATAGCAATGACCAAAACACAGCAACAGCCTAGCAAGTATTTGCCAGTCATCTGCCAATCCCATCAGTGCCCTGATGCGGGCTCTATTCTATTTATGTATTTCACTTTTCTTAAGGCAAGGCTGCCAATTTTGCCTCAGTTTATGATAGGTTCGAGATGTGGACAACTTTCCATTAGAATCGAGAAGGCTGTGCCAAAATTATTTCTACTCACGATGACTTAAAAGAATCGGAATCCAGATCTTTGAGTGTGAAATGGTGGGACATGAACTCACAGCCCTTCTTTGCCTCCATTGTGCTGTTAAATGCACAGTAAAAGCAAGCAAATAGTAGGAGAGATAAGTGCATTTGCTTGGGAATTACACTGTAAAGAAAGAACAGAATGGGCTTGGTGAAACAGATGTTTCGTTTAGGGGAGCCAGAGGAGGATGCTTCTGGTTCTCCAAAGAGAAGCAAAAAGCACAGATGCAGAATTCTGTCATTTAACAAAACTGCTTTTCCAATCCCCAATCTAGGAACAGTACAAAACCAATTCGGTTTAGTACATCTAAAAAACTACCAAAAACCTAGTGTCATTGGCAACCAGAACTGACAACCTAAGTCACTGCTGTGTCAGCAAATGAGTGTTATCCAGGGTAATAAATGCCAAAAAACAGACCCAAAATACCCAGGGATGGAGCACAGCAACCAAACACAAAGGCAACCATCCACCAAGTTATCTGAGCCTTTGGATCACGTGGGAAAACTACACACACTAACACAACGCTTACAGTAAGACAAACAGGATTTACTTTTACTTTGAGCACGCGTGTATGTATTTGTCATTTTTAAACCTGCTGTGAATATCCACAGTTTAAATGGGACCAAGTGTTCTAACACAATGGTCCTGTGTAAAAGCTCCCAGCTTGAAGAGTCCCCTTGACCTTAAGGCATTATTATTGTTGCTTTATTTCTGTTATTTGTATGTATAGAAATACTACTTAAAGTACTCAGATTTAAACACTGCTGTTTGTAGAATCCAGCCTAAAGCCACTGTTGGAGTGTCGCCCATGTGCACACCCCTGCATGTTTACAGGTGTGCTGCGGTGTGAGCGGGACTGACAGCTCAGGAGCACCCCAAAACTGGCAGAGCCCCACTGAGTAACCAAGCAACACTGCTAACAGAGCACAACACTCCTGGCTCTATTAAACTCCCTCTCAGTGATACGAGTTGTTATTTTACAGTGTGATTCTACTTGCAGGCTTGTTCTTGGCAAGATATTTGGTGCTATAGAAGACAATAATTCGTTACATCCCTGAAGTTATGTTGCTGCCTTGGTTTCTCATGTGCAAATCTTTTCCCTCTTTTTGCTGGGATCGTGACCTGTAAGTTTAGCTGCGTCCAACGCACTAGCGAATTTCTGTTGCATACCTCAGCTCTAGTATTGGGTCTGCAAAGTTGTTGTAAAAATAATAATGTTTTAAAAATAATTTTCCAAAATCAAGAGCACTCTCTTTCAGAAAAACCTTGTTTAAGGCTTTGGGATCAACACGGGAGGCCTCCCCCCTACGAAATAAGCACTAGAATTTTTTGCCTCACAGAACTGCAATCCCTGCCTGTTATACACATGTTGAGGTGTGATGTACTCCCACTTGGTTTCAAAAAGTTGGCCTCGGTCAGTGAGGAGTGTCAACAGAAGTGAAATGAAATCACTGGCTTGGGTTACTGCTGCTGTAAACTGGATTTCTTCTCCCTTTACAGTATGTACGCTATCCACGCTCAGTTTGGATACCGAGATGTTATCAGCGGAAGCAAATGGTGGAAGAGTGATTAAAAGACAACACCCCTCCCCTCTGAAACCTCAGACCATAGGAGAAAAAGCTGCTGTTGAGTTGCTAATCTCCTGGAGATAGAAAGGTCCCACCCTACTGATGCAAGATGAAAACAGAAATCTAACTCACATGCTTTATGGTGACTTCATCATTTAATTAAATCATGCATACGTAAGATGAGATCGTTTTCTGAAGATTTATGTCCAGAAGCATGTTTGCTCTGGAGCCAAACCTTCATTTACCTGTGGGTTAGCAGCCATAATAGTGTAATTCCCATCATCATCCAGGGTGGAGGCTGCAGTATGCAGCGAGCAAGTTCCATCAGGTTCTCTTTGAATTCGGTAGTGATCACTTCGTTTAGAAATTTGCTTCCCATCTTTAAACCAATAAATCTGCAGAAGAAAGAAACACACAAAACCAAAAATCAAGGCACAGCTGATAAGAGGTGGCTGCTCATCGTCATTTCTCAATTAATAGCACTAACGAATGTTAACTGCTGAAAACCTCTCTGGTAAGCATTAAAAAACCCAGTCTGATCTACTAGTAAAAGTGCAGAACCACACTCCACAAACCGCTTTCACTGAAGGACAAGTTACAGCCCAGCGATTGTTCAAAGAGAAAATCGGCAGCGTAACCAGCTACTGAAGAAATTTACAGGTGCACAAGGGCTGTGCCCATCCCAAGGATGGGACAGCAGCCGTGCATTTCAAGAACTGAAAATAAACATCACTACAAAGAAAAGTTCCATTGCAGAGAAGATGACTAATTTTAAATTTTTATTTCACTTAAATCTGAAGAAGCTGCAAAAAGAACTTGAGGACTCTATTGCTCTCTTTTCAGAAAATAACATGATAATTGTAGGACTAGTTAATTCAATGATGAATAAAATAGAAGTAATGATCTCAGTGTGGAAACACCAGTTTTGTCCTACATCCATTACAGTGACCAGACTGGACCAAAAAAGGCAGAAGGGGATTTGCTGGCTCCAAGCATCTCCGTGTGCAAACGTGCCAGGTCAATATAATTACGTGGTTGAAACGTGACAGACACCTACAGAAACGGGCAGATTCACGCAAGTCATAGGAAATCATTCAAAGCAAGTCAGCGCACAGAGCGCCTTTAATAACCGCACGCCGACACCACGACAGTTCCAAGTTGTACGGAACAGTTACATTATCTATCACACAGAGGTCTTTTCCATTACTTTTGATACATAATTTTATTCTCTGGCTGACCCAAGATCTGCTTTCAGTGAGCCAAGAAAATGATGTATGCAGAAAAATATCTTGTAGTAAGCCATGGATTACACAAAACAATACATATGTGTTTTTAATGCCTCAAACTTCAAGCAAAAAAAGAAAAAAATCAAATATTTTGACCTAGCTTTGGGTTTGGGTTTTTTTTGCTACATTTTAAAAATAATGTAAAATCGTGAGCTGAAATCTGCTGGAATCAAAAGAAAAATGCGGTGTGTGCATGAAAACACACAGAGGAATATGTGAAAAATTTTATACTGGGAAGGCTGTGGTCGCCTTCCCAAATCCATATTTAAGCAGAACATTGTAATTTCTGAAGCGTGCATTACACCAGCACGCCAGCAATGCTCAATATTTCTTAAGTCACTTGTGCAAATACCTACACAGATTTTACAAAGTCAACTTGTACTCAAAGTACAACTGTATTTGTCCTGGTTGCATGACTGTGGGACTGTTCTGCACGAGGAAAAACACACATGTTTTCCTCTGTAATTTGTGAAGTGGGATGTAGGTCTCAGAGCAAGGAAAAGGTGCCATCTTTGCAGTAAAAATGAAGTGACAAAGCAAAGCACAATTCCTGACAGAGGTTAATATGCCAGGTTCTTCATGCACGCCAACATTTAGAGTTCTAAATTCACTCTGGGAGGAAAAGTTAAGCCTGTACTTTTAAAGTTCACAAAAGAGACAACAAAGAAGGTTTTGGAGGGATGAGTGGAAATTTCCCTTAAAAATTAATTGCCATGTATGGTTTTTATGCATTATGTGTAACTAGAAAGGATTTCATTTCCTCAATAGCTGGTTCTACTTGTTTCCCATTTTGTCTGTCGGCAGCCTCACAGAGGCTCTGTGGTGCTAACAAAAGATTCAGTCACGTCTCCTCATCTGCTGACAGAGCACTTACTGGAGATGCAAAAGATATTCAATCACTTCCATACACACGCTAATGGATGCTGGTAACAACATAGCTGCAAAAAAATGAGTTTTAACTTGCATGCTTTGCATGTGTCATAACATTGCTTGGAAATCAACTGCATTACCTAGTAATTATTTAATAACAATCCACTTATCAGAAAAGTATCAGGAGACATATGCCAGGAATTATTACATGGAAATACATGCAAATATTACCTGAACTAGCTGCTCAAATACCACGTGTGTGTCATCCAATACTTAGTTCCACTAGGTCTGAAAGCACTGGCCTCACTGGGTTTTACTTATGAGCAGTCAATTCTTAATATTAGGTTTGTCTGGCATGGAGTTAATAAGTAAAATACTACTGCTGCTGGAGACAATGGCCCTTGCAGTGAAGTATTTTCTTTCTAGGTACCTTTTAATAAATGTGCCATTGAACTACGTGAGCGCTGAACACTGCGTCTGGATTGCTTTTATTTGCACCAGATTTTCAGAAACCAATGTGTAATGACTAGAAGTACAATGGGATATGCAGTACAAAAGGGGTTTTGATCTTGGGCAGCACAGGCATTTTTAATCACCAAGAATTATATTCAGCTATGTGAAGAGCGAGCACTACGAGCTTTATGCAACGTTCGTGTCTCAATTAAGCTTTTGTATGGGGTGTTCTAATTCTGAGGATAAATATCCTTTAAAAAGAAGCATTCTACAACCTCTCCTCTATCACTCCAGGTTCTCGTCTTAATGAGAAAATGGTTTTATGTTACAGCGAAGGTTATAACAGAAGTAGACTCGGATTTAAAAAGTAATTTCTGAGGATGGAATTTGCACATCAGTATTCAATTTACATGGCATGTTCAGGGGAAAAAATAATCACGCCAATAACCCTGCTTAGAAAAATCCCTTGTAATGAATGCCAGATTTCAGAAACACTACAGTCCTTCCCAAAGCCATTCCTTGGCAGAGCTGACAGAATACTTTGAAGGGAGGAGCTTCAAGGTAGTAAATTATTTCCAGCTTTTCATTTGCCAAAGTAAAGAATTTATTCAGGGGCAACACTTCCAGCTTCAACAAATGACAGCAGAAGGGCAGCCCTCAGCCACGGAGCATTTCACAGTTGCTATCTCGGCATGCTCCGGCAGATACAGAGGGGAAGGTAGAGTCTCTGACATCTGCAAAGCCCAGTTGACAAGTGGCCATCCAAAGGACTGAAACCAGTTCCAGCCCAAGCGACTTAACAAATTGCAGAAAGCATCTGTAAGCAAATGGAATAAAGGGTCACAGTCCCAGGTGCAAGCACAAATCACTTCTTAACGTGTGTGGTTTGACTCTGCAGAAAAAGAGAGTGTCGGGTACTCCCGCGTAACACCGTGCTCTTAGGGGAAGCACTACGATAATGGTGTGGTTTCTCGGCTGTGCAATCCCCAATGCCAAAACAAAGGGAGCGAGGGAAAGGAGACATCCTCTTTCATCTATCTTAAATCAGATTAAAATGACTCTGAAACTACACCTTAATTGAAAACTGTGAAAATTAGGGAATGGCTACATTGACTAAGGCTGACTCATAAGAGGTGATCCAGCAACTTAGTCATAAGCCTCGGGCAAAAAGTACCTCTCCAGCAAGCTGCTCCTCTAACTCCACCGAATCCATCTGCCTTCTACCCTTATTCATAACAGACTCTTCGGTACGGTCACCTCAAAAGTAATGCAGGACATCAAAGGTTTGGTTTCAGCCAGACTGGACTGCGAGCCCTTGGTTTGAAGGAGGAGTGCTTTTTTGGTACGAGCATACGGATCAGCCCCACTTATTTCGCAGTGGTTCACATCATGTTGTGGTCTTGGAGCACAGGACTGGATTCTTTTCAGCTGAAACTAAGCCAGAAAATGTGCTCCAAGAACACGTCTAATGTGCTGCATCTGCTTCAGTCTGTGGGACAAGATCAGAGCTAGCCTGAAGTAAAACCTCCGGAAACATGTGCTAGGATGGACTTCTCATTCTACAGATTTGCTTCTTCTGGTCTGCACTACTTGTTGACTTAGACATAGCCCTAGTTCTCTGTGGTTCTTTCTCTGCTACCTGACAAAGCCCATTTTTCTTTTTGCAGTTTGTGCAGTATCAAACACCTGTATCATTGGACATGTGAAGTCATTTGCATTTATCTCTGTTCAAAATCCTAAATATTCATAAAACTTACACTAGATGAGAGATTTGGATGTGGCTCCTCCTGCGAAAATCTTGACTAAGAGAAAAGGCATCTCTGATTTTGTCTGAGAAGATAAGAGTCCCTGTCCACAAGAGGACACTGTAAGAGTTGCAAGGACCTCATGGGGAAGATCCTGGCTTTGGCAAGAAAGGTGAAGAAGCTGCTGCTGTTACCTGTTGTGTAACGAGTGGGGTGATTGCCAAGCGATCTTTGAATTGGTTAAACACAACCTACCGAAGGAAGGCATTCTTCCAAGACTATTGACATCACACCACTGGTACTTTCACATTTGCTAAAAGGAAATGCTTCCCAAGCCCAACCCTGCCTCAGAAGCTCATCATTAAAACCTCACCGTCATGTCTCATCTTGCTCTTGGGATATATGGGAGCTTATGGCATTTTAATAAGCCTTACTCTAACTTTTAATAAAGTTTAGTCTTGTTATAGTGTGTAGATGTAAATTCTGCAATGCTGAAGAATGCAGCGATGCCACGCTGGCTCCTCAACCAGAAGCAACGTATTTTTGCATTAGGATGTTGCTGTGCCTGAGCTAATTACCTGCATTAGCCTGATGAGGTTGCTTTTGGGATTCCTGTGCCAGTTCACACAGGGTGTTCCAGCACTGCACTGCACCCTGAAGGTAACTCTGAAACTGATGGAAGTATTACTTCTAGGTGGAATAATTGAGATGAAGTCTCAGGAGGAACTAACTGAGAGCCAAAGCCTCAGAGCATGATTTCTGTCTAGTATAAACCTAAATATTTCATAGAATCATAGAATAGTTTCAGCTGGAAGAGACCTAGGAGATCATCGAGTCCAGCCTTTGTCCCAGCCCTATCAACCTACTAAGCTGTGTCCCCCAATGCAACAGCTAGTCGTCTCTTAAACACTTCCAGGTGACAGGCTGCCCCCGGGGCAGCCTGTTCCAATGGCTGACAACCCTTTCAGTAAAGAAATTCTTCCTAATATCTAACCTGAATCGTGTCACTGAGTCCAGTCATGTGAAAAGAGATTTGACAGTTGATATCAGACAGGAGTTTGCCTTGTCAAGAGAGAACACCTGCTTCTCCAATAAGATACAACACATAGATATAAGATACAACACATAGGGTCCAGGTGCTCACTGTAAGGTACCAACATAGAACTCTTCAGGTGTTTCTAGAAATATTTATTCTATTCCCTTACCTTTGGCTTTGGATTTCCTGCCACTTTGCATGTAAATGTGACTGGCATTCCCTCGAAGATTTTGTAATGCTTCAGCTTTATCTCAAAATACGGCGATACACTGTTATCAATAGGTTCATCTCCATGTTGCACCTCGTCATCTGATTCTTCCACAGGAGATCTCTCCAGCCTGTATTCAATTTCACTGATCAATCTTTGCTCAAAGCTGGAGACTTTATACTCCTGTCAAACAAGAAAGGTACATATTAGTATCCAACTTCAACATTCTGCTCAGCAAGATCTGTTCCTAATGTTGGCTTTTTTTTTTTTTTATTCTACTGATCTTTGACAATCCATTAAGGTTTTACATATAAAAGGAAACTGTATCTTGTTGAAGAAAAACACTATAATCTGTGCCTCCAATAACTTCCCTATGAAACAATGAAGACATCTGGTATGAGGCAAAAAATTCTACTTCATGTTACCTTAAAGTCTAATTTATAAGAGGAAGGAAAGTCATTGGTTGCTTTCTTTCACTTTTTTTTTTTCAACAAGCCTGCAAGAACAAAAGCATTCTGGAGCAGTTCATAAAGACAAAAGAAACACACTAATATTTCCTTGAGGGTACAGGCAGATTTAGGGTGGGTTTTGTTTCCAAATATCCAGAAGACCATATGGTTCACATCTGCTGTTGCATAGAACCGTACCAGAGGCTGCTCCAGAAAGCTAAAATGGTTTTGTTTACAATTGCCTGTAAAAGCAAAGGAAAAAAAAGAGAAAATGACAACACTGGCAGTCCACGATAGTGGCCTCCCTTTACTCCTGTTGCCATGGTCCCCTTTGCCTGGCCAAAAGCATCACTTCTTCCTTAAAAACCAAATTTGTCATAAGAGTATTCAAGATACAGAAATAAGAGTGGAAAGCTTCATCCAGTGTAAAGCACTACTGCTCACTCAAATTTGCTGTTCAGATGCTGGGAAACATCACTGCAATACAGGGAGTTATGTACTTTCCTGACCTGTTCACTCTTATCTACTTAATAGCACAGAAGTCCGGCTTTGAATCTTAGTGATAACGAAGATAATGCCAGAATGTAAGAAAGCTCAGAAGCAGAAAAATTAAAAAAAGGTATTAGCTAATACTCTTCTCATTCAGCAGAAATTCAGGCACTCTTTCAAATGACCTTACGCCTTTGCCTCTGACTCTTCTTTTATTTAAGATACAACATGTCTCACATGAAGCCTTTCTCATTCCCATCCTCTGCCATTGACTCTGGCCTGGCAACAACACATAGTCTTTCTACTGCCTGGTTACAGAACTAATCATAATGATAAGTAGTGGAAGGAGAGAGTTCAGTTTACAAAGGTCTCTGTTTTTTTTATTTTTAGATTTCTTTATTCCCTGAAAGTTTATCATACAAGTAAATCATGAAGTACAAATAGCAGGTGGTTGGGATGCAAGGCCGTTAGTATCAGTGCGTTAACGTTAGAGCAGACAAGCAGTGGAGCACACATTACTGCAGTTAAACACAGCCCACATCTCCCCAGTTACCAACTCTAGGTGACCTCTTGTTATTAACCCAGAACAGTGGAAGGGAAAGGGGGAAGATGACAGAGAAAAGAAAAAAAAAATCCAAAACCAGTCAGTGGACAAAAAAGCAGCACAGAAAAAGGCAAAACCATTAACCTTTTGAATATCCACAGGACTCACTACAGAAGCACCAACAGAGCGAGCTTCCTGCAAGGGTAGAAAAAGAGATCAAGAGGCAGAGAGAAAACCAAGAGGCATCCAGGTTCTCAGAGTTTTTATCAGGAGAACACGCTTTATGTGTCATAAAGCAAATGAACGCTGCACGTTTCCAAATAGCAACTCTGGCATTGGAACAGTGGAGAGCATGTACCTGGCCTTTCAGGCAGACGTTCCGTTGTGTTTTTGGTCTGCCTCCAAAAAGTGCAGATTACACACATATAGAGAAGATAGTTTCAAGATAGTAGATGTATTTCTTCCTCGAGAGGCTTAAAGGTCAGGAGAGAACAGGCTAAACGGAAGAGTTTAAAGCAGAGAGCAGACATTTGAGAACTCTCAACCTTATTCAGTGTGGAAAAACTGAGCAACAGGCATGTGAGCCTCCAGTTTACTTCACTGATATATAACATATGACTCCTGTAATCAAAACCGTCCCATCTTGTGTGTATTTATTGTCCTGTGTAGGACTTTAAGACAGTAACAGAGATTTTTTTGTTTTCCTATGAGATTGTAGAGTTATATGGCACCTGTACAGCGGGCTCCTCTTCCGGTTCCTGTATGTTGAAGACAGTTGCAGCACTGTCTGCTCCCAGCAGTCGACGAGCCATTTTCTCTTCGTATGTTAATCTCTGAACAAAAAAACAGAAGGGGGGTGAGGACAGAGGAAAAGAAGAAAGCAAAGTTCTTATTTCTCATTAAGAACTACAAGACAGTTGCACAGTAAGCAACGCTTTAACTAATGTTACTCAAAGAGAGCAGCAATACAGTTCTAACAGAAATTTTCTACCACAGTTTGTAATGCATTTTTTTTGCATTACAAGTGGCTCTTCTGGCTTAAGCAGCCCTTGCCCTGACTTTGCCATTTGATTCCATTCTCTTGCCAGGAGCCTGGGCAGGAATGAGCAATAGGAAGTGCTTAAATCAGCATGGCCATAAAAAAAGCGCATGTCAAATCATCCCAAACCTTACTGCTAGACATTCTGGTCAATTTTTACATCAGAACCACGCAGCAGAAAACTCTGCCAAAAGTGTTAAGGAGATGCTGCACTACTTGATTATTTAGTCAAAAATATGACAGCTTTATCGAAAAATATAATCCAATGGGTTTCTATTTCCTTTTTTTTTTTCCTTACTCTTTCAGGAAATTAAGGGGACAGCTTATAAAAGACTAAGCAAAGCAAGCTACAAGAAAACCTTAAGAGACCAATTCAATTATTTCAGCATTATTTTTCCTTCTATGTTCAATAACACAATTCATGTGCTTGGATATTTTCTTACAAAGTAACATTGCAAAAAAAACACCAGTGAATGAAAGGCAAACTCATGACACGGTGAAATGCTTCATTTAAACAGAAAAATGAAAAAAGAATGTAAATTGTAAACCATTACATCTACCTAACGCTTCCATTTACAAAAAGATCAATTAAATTAATTTTTTAATATGTTGTATTGTAGCTTAACAATCAGGCTGAGACTCATGAAAACTAGGCATCAGTCTTGGCTTGGTTACAAATGTTGAAGCAAGCCATGAACTTTTCTTCACTTTAGTTTCTCCTGTGATTAAGTGCCCACAGCCATGGTTACACCAACACAATCACCCAAGACAAGAATCTGCAAGGTAAAAGCCTCAAGGCAAGCACAAAAACCAGAATTTACTTGGTTCAAGCTCCCACATCATCTGATCACAGATGACTTTTTTTTTTCTTCCTTGGGCCATGTGGACTTTCTCAGGACATTCCATTTATTTGCCCGGGCCAAACAGCTCTCTCACTTTCCAAAATAGGCACTGACAGTTATGCCCAGCCCACCTCCTTTGAAAAAAAATGGGAACTTACACACTGTGAGAATGATTTTGCTGAACTGCTACAGAAAACTGCCAAATCCTGTGCAGTCAGCGGAGGAAGGTAAGTACAGAAGCACTGAGCCACTCCAAGTGCTTTCCCTGCTTCGCTCCATTGCCCTTATTAAGAACCACAATCCAGCAGCTGTGGAGTAGACACTGACCCAATAACTTGTCTTGAACTAGACGAGCACGTCTCAGACAGGGGAGCAGACACGGCAAACTCCTGAGCCTGGTTCTGAGAAACCTAAAGCAGCTACCTTTCAGTGACACAAAGGAATTCAGATGCTTTGGAAGACCTTTCATGGACGGAACAGGGGTGACAACCTACGTGTTAAAAATTACTTTCCTCTTAAAAGAGATTCCCGCTTCAAAGACATTTAGATGGGTGCCTTAATAACCATAGTCAAGTCTTGACAGAGCGCTCCTCATCAATTCCGAGCAGGAAGAATTCAGTGGTTTATCTTTTAAAAGTATCTTAAAAATGCAAAAAAATTTAATGGAGAACTTTGCAGCTGTGCATTTCAATTATTTGATATACTTGCCC
The DNA here is from genome assembly GCF_000703405.1 of Apaloderma vittatum. Classification (NCBI taxonomy): domain Eukaryota; kingdom Metazoa; phylum Chordata; class Aves; order Trogoniformes; family Trogonidae; genus Apaloderma; species Apaloderma vittatum. Next base: position 30,590 of record NW_009722306.1, on the reverse strand, counting down.
ATTTTACCTCATTTCTTGACTCCTCAAGCAGATCATTAATTCTTGATAAAGTCTGTAAGTTAGTACTACAGGTTGCTTTTTGTTCTACTGGTCAAAAAATTCCCACAGCTGTGGTACCTAACAATGCCTGATTCCTAACAGGTTTGTTTCTCACTGCCTTGTGGCCGTCCAGTATCCACTAACTTCTTTCCCTCCATTGTCCGAGAGCTAGGCAAAAGGTAGAGTGAGCCTGGAGTGATCAAGAGCTCTGCATACGCATCACTCGGTGATGAACCGTCAAAAGCAAATGGCCTCTGACGCTGAAAAAGCCCTGGAGGTACAGACTGCAGGCTTCTTTCATCACCTTCGAGGCCTCCGTTGCTTAAAGTCGGAGTAAAGTTGCCCAACAGGAGAAGGATTGACAGGCCAAAATGTACACTGTCATTCCCTATTGAGGTGCAGCCCTGGAAATGCGATTTAAAATGAGTACATAAAATACAAAAACAGTCTACACACAATCATTTTATATGCAGCGAATCTGAGAAACTACCCTAGATGACCACTCCCATTTCTCAGGTTGTTTTATGTTTTTATACCGGTTGCCCATTGTTCAAAAGGTCTTCCTTGAAGCGAAGTTTTCTTTCCAGATCCTGAATTACAGCATCTTTTGACCCTTGAATCTCTTCATCTGATGCTATCCTAGCAGTTCTGCCTGTTTTCTTAGGAAATCCCCTGCAAAACAGTACAGGAAAATTCATGAGCTTCCCTGAAATCATTTATATTTAGAAATTTATCTGGAGTCATTGCTATTCATGAAGAAAATGACATTGTACCTTTGAAATTAGAGGTCTGGCATTTAACCTACTGTGCTATCCCTTCTAATTCATGTCACTGATCAAACAGTTAGTTTAAAGACAAAAAACTACGCTTTATTCGTGCATTGGTTAAAATAGAGCTCAGGACTGTGTAGCAGAGGCTGTAAACACCGAACACTCAGGGAGAAGACAGATGCGCAAGGGCAATAAAGCAAAATGAGAGGAAACATGAAACAGAAAGCATGAGTAGATAAGGGGAGGTGGAAGATAAACTCAGTTCCTATGATGTACGAGAGGGATAAAGAGCAGAAAGGTGTAAGACAAGGCAGTTTAATAATTAATTTCCTATGTTATTTATTAACTAATTCCTCGTTCAAGGTTTGCAATACACAACGCATAACTTCATGTTTATTCTTCATATCGCTGTGAACACATACCGAGAACGCAACATGTAAATGCTGTTTCTGAAAGAACAGCCATTCACAGAGTCTAGGTTATACGGCAAAGAGAAAAACCATCCCTGTAAAGCAATTTTCAGTAGCAGCGTTTTGCAGTGGGAAGAGCAACCGCTTTGCAGTTTGCATTCACAAGGCTAAGCGATTCCTCAGACCAGTCTACAAGTTACGATTGCACTTTCAGGATGTCTCGCTTCCATTTGCTGGAATGGCACTAAAGGGTTTTTTTGGTGTGGTTTTTTTTTCTTTATCTTTTTCCAATCTGTGCTAATATCTAACACTTTTCAGTGATACTATGTTCGTTCTACTGCTGGAAATGCCCAACAATGGTGGTTGTTGGATCAGCTGTTGTTCTGTGGTTGTGAAGAAACCAACATTGCTATCAGTATTTTAAACTCGCAGTACACCCTGTTTCCCCAGTGAAGTCACACATTATTGTTAAAAACAGCAATACTGATTGAATATTACTTTTGTGGATTTTTTTTTAACTTCGTCAACTAACTAGGGCTCAGCCTGTTACATGGGAATTACTTAAAAAAATATAGAATGAAATCAGATAAATTGACAAACTATAGATGACAGAGATGGAAAATACCAGCATAGCGTGTAAATGGTAAACTTCTTTCCAATACACAACTCAATAATTTAATTATCAGCACCAAAATGTGAAACAAGAATGATATGAAGATACCAAATTTTCTGGAGTATTTTTTGGTGCTATGTTTCTACAACATGGTTAGAGAAACTTAGTTCTTCAGCAAGTGTTTTCAGTGGTAATTTTTAGCATTAGTTAAAATGAAACAATACACATATGCTGTCAACAGCCAAAAAGGAATTAAGTGAATAAATGGAGAAGACAGTAGTTGGAAACATTTCTCTCTAAATTCCTAAAACATTTCATATTCTGTTCCTGAAAGTAAATTTAAAATGGGAAAATGGTGTTTTTATAAAAAGAACTGCATTTTCACGTTAAATCACAGCAGAATAGCAGCAGACATTTTCCTAATGTCTCAAGGAGCCAGAGGACAACATCTCTCACCCTAGAAATATTCAGCCATTAGCTGGAGATATTCTCAGTTCCTGAGCAGAATAATTCCCTCAGCTTTTGGCCAGGGATCTTCTCAGTCACAAGTAATAAAGTCTCCTTCACTCTATTTTGAAGAAGTCAGGAAAACTATCCCTTCTACAGGGAGACAAGAGAAAGCTAAAAAAGAAGAGGCTAAGGTCCCTTTGAGAAAGAGATGCTTCAACACAGCAAGAAGTCTGGGCACAGTAAATATAAAGGAAGATATGGAAGGAAAATGGACAGGAGAAGGTGGGAAGAGGGAGTCGGAAGACGATGTCCCTCAGGAAGGCTGGACCAGCTGCTGGAAGGCTGGTGGAAAGGTGGCGTCTGTGTCTCTCCTTACGGTCTTTCCCTTTGCCTTCCAGCCTCTCACCCCACCCAGGCCAGCACTGCCACAGAACTGAATTCTGTCACTTTTTAGATGAGGACACACACACACACAAAAATCCAGCCAACATCAAGGCAGCAAATTTCAAATTTGGCTTCACCTTGAAGAAGCCTTGTGCCAGCTTTAAATGTAGACGTGCATCCTATCTTGAAAATTCCAAGTGATACATTAAGAAATGCAGTTTTCATTTTGCATTCTTACAAATTTCATACTTGCACGACAAAAAGAGTCTTTGCAGGAAAAGGCCTGCTCATGCTTGGCACCTAATAAACTGTCATTGTAAAATGTACAGTTTACCCAAGAAAGTCACAACAGCAGATGAAAAAAGTGGGATGGGCTGAGTATGTTCTCTGGAGTAACAAGTAAAAGCATTTTCTGAAGCATTATCAGTTACCTCTGAAAAAAACCCACACTAATTTTTAAAAGGGAAAGGAGTACCAAGTGAACTACAAGTTTGTAAAGCTCAGTGTCCATACTAAACAGAAGAAAACAATATCATATTCCATTTCAAAACAATGAGGTGCAATAGGGAAATGAAACTTGAATCCTCTCAAACCGCACGTTTCTCATTCAGTCAGGCTAAAGGGCATTTGGATAGGCCAAAAGAAGTAGCTTTGGTACCCTTTAGTTTATGGCTTCTGCGGAACCCTCTGGGAGCTGCAGTAAGTTCCCCGGTAAATCAGGGAAACAGAGCCTGGCTGAAACTTCTATTATATGGCTGCATATCTGTTTGAAAGGGCTATTCAGAGGGTAACAATGATTTTGATTTTTTTTTTATCCTGTTAAACTAGAGGAATATAGAACTATGAGCTCTTTCAAAGGTCTGCGTATATTCAATACTTTGTATTTCAATCTTAACAACCAGAGTAGTGAAGTAAAAAACGTTTCTCAAATTGGCTGGTGATGCTGAACTTGCAGAGGTTGTAACTCATTTGCAGGTAACAACTGTCACTTACAATAATCTTCATAATTAGTCTAGAGGTCAAATGATGATAAAACTCAGGGAAAAATATTCGAAGCATGACAGCAATACAAATGTATAATTAACATTAACATATTAAACATCTCTCAAGAATCTGTGAGATCAAAACTTGGGCTAACACTATTACTTCAAAAGGAATGAAATAAAATTGTGGAACACATTAGCATATGACATGAAACTTCATTGTTTTCCTTGATTCCTTGCTGTTGGACACGGAATGAAGTTTCACCAAGGCACTTCAAGTACAGTACAGCAAACTGGACAGTTTTAGAACACGAAAACTTCCAGATGGTTTTAAAAGCATAGCTTTTGTGACAGGCTATGTCACACACACAAACTAATCTTGTTTATTTAGTCAGGAAATGAGGAGAATGAAGCTAGAGAGTGGAATCAAACTTAAAACATCCAAAAATAGCTGGCATTCAATGGTTCTCTGTGACCATTGAGGATGACAAGTAGACAACAACTTGAAGAATAACAGGCCTAGCTTACACAAAAACAATGTAGAACTGTCCTTTCTCTGCCCTCCAAAAGTGACATTTAAACACTAGAACAAGTCACATAGGGAAGCTAAGGAATTTTAAGAACAAGGTATGCAAACATCTCAGCAAGGGCCTGAGGGTCTTTGGTAGCTTTTAGCGGGAGAGGCAGACTCCCCAGCAACCTTCCAGGTCTCTGCTTAGGTGCCAGAAGATCCTCAGCTTTGTACAGTGGGTGTGGAAGTGTCATCCAAAACCTGGTCAAGGCAACTTGCTTGAAAAACAGATTGTCTTCTCTTAATTTACATTTACAAGTAAGTATTTAAGCAAGGAAGCAGTCGGTTTAAAAATATAACTCTAAAAATGCGTATAAGTCAAAACTTCTTCAAATGTCTTTAGAACATCTCTCTCTCTTTCAGGACTATTTTAAATTGGGGCCCAAAAAAAAAAAGTGCATGAGGAATTGTAATTCTTCCTGCAGATGTTCTGTTTCCATCCTCTTTTTAGAATCTCTTTCTTTCGTTACATATATGCACTTTAAAATATGTACACAAATATATATTTACATACAGACTCCCACACCAATTTAGCTCTCAAGACATGCATTCTTGAGATTCATTTCAAAATGACAACAAACAGAAGGTCCCTAGTAAATCTGTCCTCTGAAATACAGACCCATTCAGCTTGAGAGATGGTTTACATGTCAAAGCAGTCTGGCAGCAAACTCTCTTCAGCTGCTTTTGCAAATATTTTTCACCATCCTCACATGCCCTTATCTGGATGCATTACGTTCCTAAGATCTGTGTCCTCCTTAGTGACTCATCAGCTTTCCTTTTGTCTTTTCTTAGTGATAATATCAAACAAAACTGTCTGCCAATTCGCTTACGTATTTGTATGTTCATTCTTTGCCTCACGCAATTTTCTGAGTACATTGTGAGTTTTAAGGTAGCAGGAGAGAGCTGGAGAAGACAGATTTCAAGATACTGACACCATTACCCTTGAGCACACAATTGTCACCACAAATGTGCAAAGGAACGATCAGCCTTCGAGAATCGGGCTGCAGATCACACAGATTTTAAGTACCTCCGAAACATGCGTCCCCAAAGTCACTGAGGGCCCAAATACAGACATAGATAAAAGCAGGCAAGTCTGAATTCTTTTGGTCAGAAAGGGCGCAGCGCAATTGCCAAAACTCAGTCATCTTAATTCACACAGGTTTTTGACAGCACAGATTTTTTGCAACCTCGGCCTGGCTCTCCTCCATTTTGAATACTCGCCCTAACGTTTGTTTAGAAAGAAGGCCAAATCAGCAGTACTTTTCATGTTTTAATTACACAGAGTGCACGCTGGATGCGACTCCCTCTTTTCCTATGTACCTTTTACAGTGTAAACAAGGGCAACAGGCTGGTTGTTGTTACCCTTCCAAGAACAAATTCCTGTTTGCAGCCAACATGGCTCGGTTTCACAGAAATCCAAATCAATTCTCTGGTACTGAGGTAATGAACAGTAACTTGATTTTTCCTCTAAAACTAAAGCCTTCCAAAAATACAGCTTATTCCTGCCCACTTGATACACTTTTCACTTACTGTAAGAACAAAGTTACTACAAGCACTGTAAAAGCTCGCAAACTTTGAAGCTGCAGCTGCGTATTCAAATCTTTTTAGTCTGATCTTGTCATAGGCGCTGTGGAGACCCCGAGTCTGCTCGGTTCAGTAACGCGATGTTACATACATCCAAGTGAGGGCAATGCCTGGGCCATGGATCTGACTAAGGGTGACAACAAATGTAACAGAAGTTCAATTATTTCTAGAAGCCAATAAAAGGTTATGAAACTGTAGTTGGAAAAAAAAATATATAAATCATGTCTCAGCATCAGATAGGATCAAGACTGACAGGAATAATACATATCTCTGAGCCAGTTTGATCCTTCTTAATGATTAGATAACACAGGGAACAACTCACCTACAAGCTGCACACCTACCACCAAAAAGTTTATTTTTCTAAGGCTTATCTCTTGAAATCTATTTTTACTCATCAAAAGAAGAATTACTACTTTTCATTCTCCTCTTCAGTTCCTTCGCCACCTGAGCAAGTTATCCCTCTCTCTCATGCTGTGAAGGTTAACAGAGATCATCATAGAATCATAGAATGGCCTTGGCTCGAAGGGACCTCAGAGATCATTTTAATCCAACCTCCCTGTCATGGGCCAGGGATGCCACCTCTCGAGTGCCATTTGTTTTTCAAAAGAGGTACATGTATTTGGGTATTAATTTAAAAAAATACTATGTATTTTGTAATTTTATCTGCATTTCTGATTGTAACCAGAATTATGCTAGAACTAGTGGTCAAGAATCACAGCATGTCAGGGGTTGGAAGATCATCTAGTCCAACCCCCCTGCCAGAGCAGGATCCCCTACAGTAGGTCACACAGGAACATGTCCAGACGCATCCAGAAGAAATCACTAAAGCACTGACTGCTCCTGAATGTAGAAAAAGCTGGCACAGTGCTCATGAAATTTTGAGAAGAACAGGTAACTGCCAGAAGCATGTGAAGAAAAACCTGCACTGGACTGAGAAAAGGTAACACGTCCAAAATACTAGCCTTTACTCCAGTTGATTAAATGCTACTAGTTAAGGTCTCTACAACTGTCAAGCACTGTATCTGGCTTTTATATTCACAAACGTTTTTCACAGCATTCAGATCTTCTCCAAAGAAGGAAGTTACAAAATTAAGCCCTCTAAAGAAAAAAATCTGAAGACTAAAAAAAGCTGCAAAGCAATGCTGCAAACAGCCTCTCTCGTCTTTCAAGAGAGGCTTATGTACTAATTTTCTTAGTTAAGTTCATTTGTTATCTTACAGCATTCTTAAGCATCTGCAAAAACTGTTTAGAAGAACAACTGGATAAAAGTATGTTGAAAACAAAGACTTCCAGATGCAATGTCTGTCAGGATACAGTAGGTGAATTACTTGGCTGCTGTCTGTGTGTCTCCATGACCCTTGAAGCAGGAAGAGTGTAGGTTTAGACTAGATGTAAGGAAGAAGTTCTTTACCCTGAGGATGGTGAGGCACTGGCACAGGTTGCCCAGGGAGGTTGTGGATGCTCCATCCCTGGAAGTGTTTAAGGCCAGGCTGGATGGAGCATTGAGCACCTGAACTAGTGGGAGATGGCCCTGCCATGGCAGGGGGGTTGGGACTAGATGGTCTTTGAGGTCCCTTCCAACATAAATTTTTCTGTGATTCTATGATTTCTATTTCTGAGCAAATTTAATTGATTAGAGCTGGGGTAACAACTTGAATTTCAAAGTTCAAGTAGAACATGCATTCATATTGCTGATAGGGATATGTGTTTATTATAATGTCATGTGCATGTATGTAACAAAAAGGTGTTACATTGTGCAAAACCAAAGACCCCAATATGAGCTATTTATTAGCACAATCAGCAAGAAATAATCTGAAACCACAGATAAACCACTCAGGTGTTGGTCTAACAGCCACAAGTAGTATCCAAGCCACCAGAAAAGAAGGTATAACACAATAAATCAAGAAACTTTAAACCAAAAACCACCCTAATAGACAGAAAAATAGCTTAAGAAAATTGGGTGTTAGGAATAAATGCAAGCTCTAATATTTACCAATACTTTTTTTTTTTCTTATAGAAATGCTTGTCTTCAGATAAATTTTCCTGATATCCAGGTAGCCTACAGAGATGACATGAGCTCCCTTAGAAGCAAGAGAACACCCTGACCTTTCTTGTCAGTTTGAAACTTCTTCATCAAGGTACTTCCTGCTGTATATTACTATTTTCACATCAACCATACTGCAAGTAATCTCAACGTGTTACAGTTGTGATAGATATAATTTACAGAAACAGTAAAAGTAAATGTCCAGTCTACATGGGAGCAATACAGTTTACTCCAAAATGAAGGCTGTACTGGGAGATTGTTGAAAGCTGAAAGATAAAAGGCTGGAGAAGCACGGCTTTTCCTCAGTGTGGTCACCATCATCACTAACTGACTCAAGGAACAGAAAGGTTATTAAAACTTTTGCTTCAGTGCTACTTGAGACAGGATTCAATGGACAAGTGACAGTACACAGCTGCGAGAACAGACTAGCAGCTCTGAATCAAAGTGGAAAAAAGTGCAGATCTCTCTCTCATGTTGCTGTTCTCATGATTCCCACAGAATTCCCTTTAAGATTTGGATTTAAAGTTCTAGAGGTTGCTGAAACAATTTAAACAGTTAAATTTATTATGTAGAGTGATAAAAGCTGCTTATTTAATTACATTTTACAAGAAACTTTAGACAACTTTGTATTCCAAACAATGTCTTCTCTTCCATTCACTATTCTTTTTCAGAAAGTAGTAAATCTAGAATCATGTTCTTTCACCAACCCTGTACAGTCAGATTTTTTTCTGTCTGTGATTCAGGTAATAGTGCTGAAGATATCTACTTTAAGAAAAAGTGTCTGCTTTAAGAAAATCCTGTAATTTTTGAAGATGCTTTCAAAAGAATATGTGTATAGCTGACAATACACATTTCTTATACTAAGAAGGAGAGTCCATTTCTGCAGGTTGGATCACTCTAGACCTTTTTTGTAGCAGGATTTATATACTTGTTATTTAAACATTCACTAAAAAGTGACAAAATCCTTCTCATAAGATTATTTTTGCTTTCACAAATGCTAATATAAACTTACTAATGTATGTGTTCACTTAGAGTTTGTATTTGTTATTTCTTTTTGTACAGATATAATTTGTTTTTTCCATCACAGAGTCACAGAATGTCAGGGGTTGGAAGGGACCTCAAAAGATCATCTAGTCCAACCACCCATGTTCTATGAACAGTGAAGACTAGACTCTAGCTTCTACACATTTAACTGTGGACGAAACAGTCCCAGTTCTAGGTTTCTGTTACATTAACTCTGCTCTCTGGAAGTTGTTTTTTAACCAAAAGATAACCTGAGTCCAACACACCCACCACCCTAGAGTTTTCTTTGGGTAAAGAAGGAAAGAACTGAGATGTTTAAGAACAGCATTCAACAATCTTACTCCAATGAGTGTTTAGCTCAGAAAGAACTGACGAGTGTTCGTAACACCCTGAAATACTTAATTAGCTATGAAATTCCACCAGCACTTCTCTTTTGTTTAATATCACTCTGCTCTGGTAAGACATGAATTTATCAAATATGTCCCATTAATTAAAAAAAAAGGTTATTTACAAAGCTCATTAAGCTAAAGCCACCGCAGTCACAGCTTGAAAATGCTGGTCACTACGAAGTGTTTGGGGCTTACTGAAAGGATGAGATATATTTTATTCAACTGAGACAGTTACCATGCAATTGTTACAAATGCATGCTTAAAATACGTAAAGGTGAATTATCAGGTTCTAATGATATAAAGCTGTTTCCATATTTCAGATGTCCAGAATAAATTAAAAAAACCCCCACACTCGAAACAAACAAAAAAAATCCAAACAGTGCAATGTTTCCAAATCTATCAGTTGGAAAGAATATTCATTTGATCAAGCTGTTTTAGGCAGTGCTGTCATTTCCATAGAATCTGAGGGTCCCAAACCAAGAAAAACATCAAGTCTCAGCTGAAACATCAGCATAGTCTTTACTGCTCACGGGCTCACAGACAGAATATAGGGATGGAAGTGAGGTTAGAAATGTTTTGTCTGACCTCTAATAGAAGAAAAGGCACAAAACCTCCTTGGATTAATTTATCTTTAAAGTAGAACAAAGATGATACATACACTGGCAAGGAAATGCCTGAAGAAAGCTGACAGAGGGAAGATCTAACTCCATGAGGAGAAATGAAGACTCTGTGGGTTTGTAGACAAACACTGTGTCTACCATTTTGCAGAAAATTCCACTGACTGTCTCAAAAAATAATTACCTCCACCTGCAATGCTTATTACGTTACCTTTATTCTGCTCCTATCACAAAGGCAATCTGAAGAAAATAATGATGTCTACGAAGTACTGCTTTTGAGAAGCAGATCTGTAATTGTGCTAAGATTTAGTAATGAAAAAAAATCCTTGAAATGTATGAAAAAAAAATTACTCCATAATTTCCACAGTCTTTTAAGATGCATAACTTAGGAAAACCATCTGCAGAATTTCTTACTCTGCCAAACATTGGTTTTGGTAATTACAAGAGACTCTGACAAGGCCAAATATTTATTGTTTTCCTTCAGACATTTGGCCATCAGTCTTACAGTGCCCATGCCTGGGAGAGAAGAGTAAACAAGCATGGTAAAAAGAGCATATAATCAAAATCTGAACAGCGAATTATTAACCCCAAAATATATACATAAAAGACACCCAGAGGATGAAGCCACGAGAACATTGAAAGCAAACAGGAAAACTGTTTTCAGGGGATTTTACCTTCTAGATACACTTCATATGAAAGTACTGAAGTATCTAAATGCAATGGCAGGTCCAAGTCTGCTCACACCAAAATTAAAATATACTAATAAAAAATCATAAAGTTATTGTCCAAAGAGTAAATCCTATCACTTCAAACACTGTATCTGGAGTCTCCAGTAAAAACTGTACCTCCTTTCCATAAGAGGTATGGACAGGCATGGCGTCCCTGGTTGTACTTTTAGCAACCCACCGTTCCGTTCTCAATACCACGCCTATATGACTGATGAAGTAGAGACAAAGCTACACGGCCCAACCAGCATTTTAGATGCTGACCTGAAGCCAAACTTACATCTCCCAATTCATTACTTACACCCAGTCTATACAGCACACTGTTGGGAAACAGTGTCATCCTTTTCAGTTGATGGATCTTGGAGATCATGTGGCACATGGTGAGACTCTAGGCTGAGGTTATGGAAAACCGTAAGTGGCTCAAAACCTACAACATCTCAGAAAGACGAATCTGTTCAAGAAAGCAGGATTTGTGAGGATGGAACAAAGCACAAGGGAACAGAAGCAAAAAGGAAAAAAAGAACTGCGATCACAGCACAAAGCAGAAGAGACCAAAAGCGGTGGGGGCAAGGGAAGGGAGGAGAAAAACTGCTCAGGAGTGGTACAAGAATGATGGAAAATAGAATGATTTACCCAGCTAGACACACCAGACACTAGTAACCTACACAATAAAGTGAAAGAGGAGAGGCCAGGGAAATACTGGCATCAAAGACAGATAACAATAGGTACGTGTGTTTTTTGCATCACACAGTACATCTTTAATGTTATGGTTCAGATGACAAATGCTCGTTGTGTGTATATACACACACACACGTATATATAAATTATACACATGAACATTCAGTGCAGTTAACATGATCCAGCTCTCATCTGGACTACATTTCCTGAGGGAATGCAGGCCAAGCAGCCAACCACCTCATCCTCAGCTCACAGCCCGAGGCTGCTGCCTTGCCCCGGCGGGGCCGGACACACCATCGCGTGCACGCCCTGTCTGGCTGCCGGGCTGTGGGGGCATGGGGAAGGGGGAGGCATCCTTGCACAGTGGTCTCTCTGTCCAAAGGTGGAAGGGAAGGAGGAAGAGCAGAGCTAAGGCCTCGAGTGAGAACACGCATGCATGAACACAGCATAATGGGGGAAGAGGGCCACGGCAGCGGCTCAAGCTGCTGCTGTCACCTTGCCCTCACAGCACACAGAAGGGATCTTGAAAGAGAAGCCAGTTCCCATCCAGATCTGCAGAGCTGTATCGAAGCCTTTCCTGGAAAACCAGGGATAATGGCAGCTTTTAAGGGCCAGTGCTTACCTGTCAAGCTGTCAGTAAACTAATCCTGCAACTTTGAGCAGTCAGTATCAGTAGAGAAGCCCGGCCAGAGCAAAGGACACAGGAAGACAGAAAACCACAACTATCAGGAGTGCAAAGGCAAACTGGACTATTTATTCATTTTTCTCCTAAATCTGTTTTATGCCCAGACTCCATAACAAGCCATATGTCAGAAATCAAGATAAAGAAATGCTTTTTAAAGCATATACTTGATTTATTACTTTGATATCTGTCCACTTTCTTCCTTCTCTTCCTTTTCATATCTTGGACTGAAATAAGAGAAGTTCCCACCGCAACAGTATGTAGCTGAGCAAGTCACCTAGATACCGTAGATATGTTTAGACAAACTTCTAGACAAAGTTATAAATAATCCTTGGGTACAGCTATTCTCATTTTTGTTCCTTCAGCATGTCTCTTTGTTCTCTAAGGATGGAATGAAAGTCTAGTGCCAGTGGAAAGACAAACTGATCTATGATGGGAGCCGACATGCTCCAAAATACTATTTTGGCCTTTGGAGAAGACAAAAGGGGAAAACAAGTATGTGGAGCTGTTAGGGGGAGGGATTCTGTTTGTTTTTATGCGCTGCTTTTCTAAATCCCCTCCTAAACCCTTTTCCAAACTTTCTCAGAACAAAACCTCTAGCCAAAAGCCAATAAATCGTTGCGACCACTTCATTGTCAGATGTATACTTAAATACCTTATACTTTAAGTATCACAAAGCTATAGAGACTTCACAACAATGCTCTCTTTATTTGATATTTCTCTACCTGCAGATATAATAGGAACACAGACTGCAAATATCACTGAATACATGACTTCAGAAGAACTGGGTCATGAGAAGAGTTTTCCTGGATCTCCCTCCACTGCCCTGGGCACGCAAGGCCTTTTGTTGCTGCTTTCGTATTTTCATCAACTCTGATTTAAAGCTATAGCTTCTCTGCTTTTGTGTTCCTACTCTAAGACTCTTAAGGAACCTCACTTCCGCAAGGGTTAGAAAACCACATCCCACCTGTAGTGCACAGGCACTTGCAAATAATCCATGCATTTTCCCTCAGATAGCAGGTAACAGCAAAGGACCCTGGAAAAGTACTGTACGAAGCAAATGCAATAATCTTCGGCACAATCTTCAGAAGAGTCAAACTCAAGGAGCTCATTAGCTGATACTTACGGAGGCGTTACTCCTTTTGGGAGGCCCAAAGCGTTGACAGAAACGGGCAGTGGCTGGGACGGCAGCATGGAGCTGAGAAAAGCTGCTGGAGACTGGCCGGAATTAGGAAATCTGGGCGTTGGAGACAGGCTGTGGGAAGGTGAAGAAAGTGAAGGAAGAGGAGGGGGTGGAGGAGGCGGAAGTGGAAAGGAATCACACACTGGATATGTCGTGGTTGGACTAAAGATAGGTGGAGGCGGGGGCGGAGGGGATGGAGAAGAAGGAGACCAGGCGTACTCCCCTTCTGGAGCAAACTGCTGAGAGAAGGGGGGAACAGGCACTCTCCCAAACTGTTTCTGAGAAGCAGTTGGAGACATAGGAGAAGGAAGGCTGGACGTAGACGATCCTGAAGATGGAGTCACATAACCTGAAGCAGGGCTGATGTTCTGAGCAGCAATGAACTGTTTAGGCCGAGCATAGTTGAAGGAGCTGGAAGACTGCATGGTTGGGGAAGTATGAGAGTTAAGAATACTCATTGGCACAGGAGAGATGACAGACTGGCTGGACTCAAGCTCCTGGAAGGAGGGAGGAGGAGGAAAGGAAGGAGAGGAGGGAGCGTGCTGGTGACGATCAGGTTGCTGTTGGTGACGATACCACTGGCCACTTTCTTGCTCCAGACGAATTTGGTTCTGCAGCTGCTGTATTTTTATAGGGTCCCTGTAGGAAGGAAAAACAAACAAAAAGATGATCAGACATGCAGTGCTGGTTGGGGAGGAGGTAAAAGTTCGACTGATCTGCGGTGGAGGAAAATCAGAAGGCAGGGATAGTTCAAAGCGTTTGCATATCTTGAATAGCCCCAGTTCTTCAGGGATAAAACACGGCTACAGAAGTCTGGGTTTTGAGCTTGGGAAGGGGGAAAAAATATGTGCGTAATATAAGTTAACAGAACTTTCTATTCTTAAAAAAAGGCAAATTTTAAAACAATTTGAAGATACTTAGGATATTTTACAGGAGCAATCCAGTCGATATAAATGCAGAAGTTCTTAACAAGGTTTCTTTTAATTTCTTGTCTATTTCATTCAATGGTCATATTTCAGCAAAAAACCCCAGGTATTTACCCAGCAACAGCTTCAGCCTTGATTTCTGCTGTAGCCTCTGTGGGCCTGTCAGACATCAGACAGATCTAATTACTGCCATATTTTCATGAGGTACTTGGAGACAAGGGACCAACTTCTGTGCTAAAACCACCCACGTATCTGTAGATGAGCAAGGAAGACTTCCAAGAGACATTTTTAACCTAGGAAAATGGTGAACTGAGCTTCCCCATGTCTTTAGACCCACTTTTTTATTTTCTAGACTTTATTCTCAAATGTAGGTCCTGAGACGTGTCGTAGTAGAAACTGAATACAGATCTGAGGAATTGTTAACTGCAGTACAATCAGCTCAAATGGAAAAGAGAATCTTTTAGAAATGCAGACATTCACTAGCAGAACAAAAAAGACTAAAAAATAATATGTAGGAGCACTCGAAATCATTAATTAAGTTTTAAAATATAATAAAGTAAAATGTTCAGCAGTGAAGCAAACCAGACCATGCACTGTTTGGGTTTTCTTTGTCCACAATATAGTTGTTTGAATGACACTGACGTCAAAATTAACTGTGTGGTCTATCATCTTAAAAACATCAGATTGACTTGCCTAAAAATTGTCATGTTCCAGCTGGAAATCATAACTTTATCTCAATACTCCAGATGTTCACAAAGTTTCAGCATATGCACATATACCTTTTCTGTATATTTAATATATAAATACTTTATTATATACAAGTGTGTCATTGTTTATATATAATTTAGGTCATTTAAGCAGAAATTTTAGAAACTGTCTGGTTCATGCATGGCATATGAATGTATGATTCCAGCACCACAATATGCTTTTGTTGGTAGCAACAAGATTAGAAATGGCAATATCATCAGATTTTCCAGTCTAAGATTAATTTTGATATTCCAATCATCCATGTTTCCCAGAAAATGTTTTCTGACAATAATTCTGTTTGTGATCTTGGGCCAAAGGAGACTGTTTAGATATGAAAACAGGGACCAAGCTTGTTTAACATAGAAAACTGATAGATCAGTTATTGACATTTAAGAGTTGCTTTTTTTTGGTCATAAAGATGGCTCAATTCTAGCAACATCAGCCACCTTACAAACAATACATGTTTCAGTACCTAAAAGGAGATATCATTTTCCTTTTTAATTAAACCAGCAACAAGAACATCAAAATGTTGCAGTTCACTTGTAAATTTTATAACTCATTTTTTTAAGGCTGACAATAGATACTCTAAATCCCTATCAATCCAACTTTTTATTCCATTGGCTGAACCTTATTCTTCAATTTTTGCTAAATTATATGAAAGACTCCTTTCCCCAAATAGGCTAAAGGAATAAAACCTTAGTTCCCCATCATCATTTGTCTCTCTTGGCTGATGACAGAAATACTTCAGGTCACCTCTGATGGGAAAGAGAAAGCCTCGTAAAGATTACTATTTTCAGTTCATTCTGTGTCTTTAGTCAGACTGTTTGCAGATATACTGTCAAATATCTCCAAAATTATTTACAAATAATACGTATTTTATTTATCATCATAGTCACTCCGGATAATTTTTTTTTTTTAGTTATCACGGAGAGGCTAAGGTTAAAACACAAAATGGTGGAAATATGGTCTCGTAAATGATGTGCTGAACATAGAAGAAATCTGTCTCCAGCACGCCTGTATTTACCCAACATGTGCTGAAAGCA
This sequence comes from Apaloderma vittatum, assembly GCF_000703405.1. NCBI lineage: Eukaryota > Metazoa > Chordata > Aves > Trogoniformes > Trogonidae > Apaloderma > Apaloderma vittatum. The sequence continues at coordinate 14,729 of NW_009722306.1, read as the reverse complement.
AGTCAGAGTGTCTTGTCTTGGGACTTTTTTATTTTCCTTGCCAAGTCCCATGGCGATGTGCCCAGCCAACAGCATAACACAAATGACCATCTATGGCCCTGTCAATGGTGAGCGCGCTACTACAGCG
>NW_009722306.1:0-14588 GCF_000703405.1 Apaloderma vittatum | reverse complement strand
ACCAACCCGGGCACAAAACCAGAGTCGGGGTGTGTCTACAAAAGGTTGGCAGGCAACTGGGAGGTTGCTCTGTTCTCACACTCAGCTTGACTTCAAGCCACAGGAATATATGTGCCTGTAAATTGGGGTTTATTAGCTTAGGACAGCACTAATTCGTTTTGCAGAGTTTTAGGTCAGCTTAGGGTCCAGACAAAGCAAGCACGTGTCTGCTTGAAAAAGTAACACGTGGACATAATCACTATCACATCAGTCCATATAGCAAAAAACACAAAGAGCTTCTTAAAGCAAATTTTCATTTCAGTGGTAAAAATGTGCAATGCTTGACTGCAAAGGAATCTTCTCCACCTCAGAGCTATTCTTGTAAAAGCAGATACTGCCCTATACTTACTAATTTCTTGAGCAGATACACCCTAGGGATGTGTCATTATGAAAGAGGCGGGGGGGGAAAAAAAAAAGGAAAAGAATAAAAGTAATCAATTCACAAGCGTCCCTTTGCAATGACACTGACAGCGGTTGAAGCTCTAAATAAGTAGGTCCCTGAAAGATAACACAGCTGTGCCACAGAGAGAGAGATAGAGGGAGCCCAGTGGTCAAAATTATGCAAGGGAATTTGCCATGTTGCCCTCATCAGTAGAGAAACAAAGAAGGGAATTAAAGACGGTTCAGTTTTTGGATGAGATTACAGGAAAAATAAGTTTAATTGTAATTACATCCTCTTTCCAATTAGTTGAAATAGGTTTTGTAATCCCAGTGTTTTAAAGGGCACACGTGCTTTCAGGGAATGCATCAAACTTGTTTAAACAATAGAGGATAAAACTTCTCTCGCAGAGTTTTTGGTCTTGCCAAATAATTAATTGTAACAATGTAAGAATGAACATTTCAAAGTAAATTTTTAGTAAAATTCAATCAACGAATGGCAAAAATAAGTAATTAAAATCATAACTAGGGTAAAGCAAATATTGTGAAATTTCAACAACTCACTGAAAAGCCAGACTAGTAGTATGTAAGTATTTTCAAGAGGTCTGCTTCAGTATTTGCGATTTTTTTTTTTTCATTACTCGATATTCTTAACCAAGATCTTTACATATATTTTCAGGTGTTCTGATAGGGATGCTAAAACAGTTAAAGAAATGCAAACAATAGAGCAATAATATTTTAATGGAAGCAGACATTAATTGCAACCGAGGTGAGGTTTCTGGGCTGCACTGCCTGTAAGAACAGTTGGGTGCACAGCTTCGGCTCTGGGCACCTGGGACCTGCTCAGCAAGGTGATGACTTTCAGAGTTAAATGATAGTGAGAAACATTTGAAAACAGATCTTCAAAGGGAACCCTAGAGATATTACAGTTTTTGGTGGGCATCTACAGAAGACTATCTTTTTAAAAGCAAAGGACTCTGACTGTATGAGAAAACAGTAGAAAGAGACAGAATCTTCTCTAAGGAATATGGCTCATTTAATAGTTACTTAAGAATTCATGTTCTGAGGTATGCACTTGGCTCAGATTATAAAGGGCTGTTTTATCTTTTTATCCCATTTTTGTAATGTTTTTCCTTCACCATATCTTCTTTGTGTCACATTGCTTTGCAAATTAATAGAGTAGCCCTCAACTTTGAGAACTAAACTGGTAACAATGACCATCAGGAGCCATAACTCCAAGGGCCCAGACACAGGGCTCTGGAGGAGGGGAGACAGATAGATGGCTGCACCCTTCTGAAAGTCCCAACAAGAACCGACTGCTGAGTTGCAGCAGATGGCATTTTCAGGGGTGCGATAAATCCTTCATACTGAAAGTTCTCTGCTAGGCTCAGTCACAGGTTCCCAGTATTAGGAACCACACCAGCTTTATTTTTATCTTATGTCTCTGGGTTTGTGAAGAACATAAAAAGGATAGAAAATATGTATTTCTCTCCTGGGAAGCAGCCAAGTATTTGCAGTCCAATCATCCACTCATCGGTATAACCTGGTCTGGGTACCTTCAAACACAAAAGTTCGTATGGAAGCCCTTCTGTACAGGCTGCCCATCTCAGAGGGGTAAGTTCTCCCAGGAGAGGTGCACACTGTCCAAGTCTTGAGGGAATCGGTCATACACAAAATGAACCCTAGCCAGGTAGTGGCTAACATTAAGTGTGGTAAGGGCATCGAAGCTTATTGGGTGTTTTATAAAATAATATCCTAAGTAGATTGACATATGCCACTGCAGATAAAGAACAAAGATTAAATAAATTTTCCAGTGCTATAACTTTTTGAAATTCCTGATTTTGGCCCTCCTGATCTGCTGACAAAAGAAACGGAGCAAATGGAAAGCAGACAAAGAAAAGCAATTTTTGTCTGAAAGAAAGAGCCCTGTCTATCTCACGTATAGAAGACTAATGGCCTCACTTCTGCCGCAAGCCATTCCTGAGTGAAAGCAGACCAGCCCCTTCAAATCCTACCAGCAATCTGCCCTTTGAGGAACAGACGGTGCAGTTCTAGAGCAATATGCAAAACATATCTCTGAAATGAAAGTAGAGGAATATTTTGAAGGAAAATAATCAGAACTAACCACAACTTTAAAAGCTCAGACTAGTTTTCTAAATTAATATTTGAAACCAACGCCGGAAAACCTGTGTATTTGTATTTTGGGGTAACAACTACCCATGTCCATGAAATCTGCCTTCAGATGAAGATCTAGCTTCTACCTCAATCCTACAGATTCAGAATCATGCCAGAGCTCTACCAAAAGGGAAGCAGTCACCAACATGTTGTATTAAAAGGCAGGGGCTCTTCTCAGGTAACACTAACTTCCACATATCTATGTTTAGATTCAGTTTTGTATGTATATAATTGGATAGATTTATATCTGTACTTAGATATTTATGCAGTAAAATCCAGGGTGGAGTACTTTTTCATAATTTATTAATGTAATAAAATCAGAATGTATAACATACAATTGTATCTCTCTAGCTCCTTGGCAGCCCAGCTGGATAGCTGGGAGGCAGAGAAGCAAGGGAGAAGCGGAAGCGGTGGGAGCTTGGGAGTTGCTGTGGTTCCCTCACCTGGTGAGATTCGCCCTGCTTGGGTATCTGTGGTTCTTAGGCAGACCTGCCAGGTAGCAGTTAAGCTACATCTCAGACACACTGTTCCATTTGCTTCCCACACCCACAACATTTGAATTTTACCGGTATCAATGGTGCTGTTGAAAATGAGTAACTTTCTAAACTTCTTCTGACAGTTGCTGTTTAAGAGACTGAAACACACACCAACGCATTTGAAATTTGACAGTAGTCACTAATACCTGGAATTGTACTGTGACAAAATTTCTAATGTGATTTAATGTTTTCTACCAGATTTATCAATGGTTGAGCATTGTTAAACATGAAAAAATTCACTTAAGCTAGAAGTGATTAAATTAACAGCTCTACTGAAAACAAATACTGAAATGTACAAAAGTAATTTCAACTTACTGTCCACAAAAGGAATATTTACTAGTTTTTAGAAATATTAAAAATGTACATGTGTGACAAAGCAAGAAGTTGAAATAAAGGGGGAGCAGATGTCCCTTTTTACAAAAACTGAAATGTATTCAACAGGCAGACAGCCTTCAGGCTGTATTAATACAATTACATTTACCTGAGCACTAAGTTTCCTGGGTACAATACCTTACGAACAATCTCTTACACTGTGAGAAAGAAATAAGGACTGTTTTAAATCCTGCAATGGTTCACATTTCTGTAAGACTAGAATTATCAGTTAAAATAAAAATGAAATGGGATGAGGCAGGCAGAAACAAAAGCCAGCATCAGTTTAGGTTCCACCCTGCAAACATTCAGAGGTATTTTTAGTCTATACTAACAGATTTTTGGGAGGATGCAGATTGTCACTACAATTTGATCCTCATGCTGAATAACTGGAGAGCCATAACTAGGAACCATCTCCACCAGCTGCAACCTTTTGACATTTTTATTACTTGCCCTTCAAAGCTCAGCAACTTGTAAAAAACCTGCAGATTCACGACAAATAACATTTTCCCTATTTCAGGTTAATAAAGAGGAGCATTTATAATTAATTTCACTGAAACCTAAGGCATTCTCAGAAAAATCTATATGGTATAAGAGCTAACACAGGTACTGTTTTGGGAGCACACTGTGAAACTAAGCTTGACTTTTCATCTGAGAAACTTCATACACACAGAAGAGAAGTGTAAACCATCTACATTGTACCTGCATTGTTTATGAACTCTCTTGTAAGGAAATCCCACTGTAATTTGGCTGTTGATAACTTTTCTGTCTATCCTAAAACGTGGCAATTGTACCTGTGCCTATTTTCCAGTATGGTTTCATTATCAGTCAAAATCATCAAGGTAATTTCTGTACTACGGAAACCGAAAGCAGTGGCAGGGCCAGCATTCAGTGAACACAAGCGATTCTTTTAGAGACAGGAACCATTTTTCATCTCTCTATACCACTGCAGCGACATTTTTCAAAACATGCACCAGTGAGATAACACATTTAGTTTGGGTACAGAAAGAGAGGAAATTGTGCTCTTGTGCACATTCATTGTTCCCCAAAGTCATAAAGACACAATATAGTTTTAGCAAAAAGGCTAAACTTAGTATCTCTGGTAGGCTTAGGTCCGACGAATTGGTCTGGTAGGTAAAATTCTGTCTGCCTTGGTAATTCAATACTGTTACGTAACTAGTGCACAGAATAGCAAATGACAGATTTAATAGTTAAAGAAAGGCACAGGTAACATGCTTTACTGATAAAGGAAGCAAAAAGTGTTATGTTATTAAGAGATAAATTGTAACAAGGCATTAGTAGCAACGCAGTTTCCAATTTTCAGATGAATTGGGCCAAAGTGTAGGAAATCATGACTTGGAATGCACAAATGAACCGGCCTGCAGATGGAAAACAGGTCTTCTGCCTTTGACCATGCTATACCACATACAAGGTTATGTTCTGTGCTGATTGGCATATATTCAAAGAAAATAAGAGGAGAAAAATATGTATCTAAGTTTGAGAAACTGTACTAGCCAGAAACCAAAAGTGCTTGCTGAAGTCCTTCCACACACAAAAATATAAGCCCATCAACAACATACACGAACTTTTATGGAACGAGGAGAAGCACCAGGAAGCAACAACATCCACTAAAGACAGTAATAATTTTTTCAACCTCAAGAACAATGGAAATTGAAAATAACAATATTACTCACAACCATTGTGATACTTATTCAACCAAGGCAATCCTAACAGAATTATATCTTGTGCTCATTCCAGTGCAGGATGCTATGTCCTTGTCATAAAGTCTAGGCTGGTAATCTCAGTGAAATTATGACAGTGAAAAGAAAGATACTTAAAAGGATGAATAACTACCTAGTCATGATACACACTGCAAACTTCCTAGAATATCTGAAGATACTGACATATTAGGGATTGCAGATGTATTGGGAGGATTTTCCCTCCCAGATGCCCTCTTACGCAGCCTTTTAACAGTTCTGGTGAAACTCATGTCATGCACTGATTGAAGAAACAACCACATTTCACTGTTTCCCTTCTATTGTTTTCTGGCACCTGAAACAGGGAACAAACATCTGCCTCTCCCATATTACACAGACAGCTGCTTGGCTCCAGCTGCCCTTAAGCTTGTTTAGGTAAGGGTAAAATGCTTCATCTTTCTTCGCCAAACAGGTTAGCTGATGGACAAAGCTCTGGTTAAGTGAAATATTCACTTTGTTGCAAAGGAACAGAAGGTAAAAAAATAGTTGAAAGTGTCATCAGTGTTTGCCCGTGTTACAGCATTGCACATAAATATTTCTCTAAAGAGTCGGCAAATGCTCAGTCTGTTCATGCCCAGCAGACTGCTTGTGGGCTACACTTGTCACAGAGCGGAATAAAAACTTCAATGTGCCTTCGCACCAGCAAAACAGCAGCAACGGAATATCTTAGCAGAACGAAAACACTTGCCCTGCATTTACAGGAACAAAAAGAACTCTGTAAAGTTGGCTATAGTAACAGTGGACATAACTTTATCTGCTCATGTAGACTGCTAACATCTTTTTGGTTTATCACAACTTTTCCCTATCAGGAGCTTTCACTGATGTCAGTGATACCTGCCTGATGAATACTTCTGTGACCTATTTGGTATCAGGAACAGTATTTTAAGATATGGTTCTCCATTCACTTTGCTGGACTAATTCTGAAAGTAAAATAGTTTATAGGGCACTGCCACTTCTTACCTAGCTAGATAGGTACTTCAGAAATGTGAGTTTGGGGTTATTTTTTTTTGTTTATTTTTAAAAGACATCTTCCCCAATGTATAAAAGAGACAAATGTTAAAGCAGCTCTAGATACAACTGCGTGATAAACATCACTATAATGAAGGTGTCTTAGGCAAATCCTAAGGACTAAGTAGACTTGTAGCCTTACTTCATGAGTGATTTCTACATCTCACTTTAACTTCCCCATTGCTTGGCATAAAGCAAAAAAATTAATACCTATCAGCAGAATTACTGAGCAAAGGCAAAATCCACCCATAGTACACAGATGTCACTGCAGTCAAAATTTATTTTTAAATATTCAGAATATATTCTGCTCCTGAACAGATTGAACAGACCTGACCAGAACTAATCACGCTCCCTGTCATCACAAAGAGAAACAACATATCCTGAAATTACACACGTTTGGACCCAGATGCTCAACTTCAGTTAGCTTCTTGTGCTCTCCCTGGTAAACATATTAAGTGATTTTACAGTGAGAATTTATCATTTAACTGCTAGCTAACTGTGCAGTGCATTACTCTGAAAAGCTTAAATGGAATACCTTACATATAGATGACGGAGCAAATAATTGCTTTTGTACTTTTGAGTTATAATACATTCTGTAAAGATTAATCACTTATTCGTTAATATAGGAGACTTATATGGTAAGGACTTCTTACTTAAGGCACAGTAAGCTATGCCTTAAGTGATGTATAATGACATAAAATGAAGGAATCACACAGGTAAACTCTATAGCAATAAACACTTGTTATGGCCAAATACTGTGCCAGTGACTCTGAAGGGCTGGTCCCTTCTCTAGAACTGTTTTGAATCTTGCTTAGCTCTCAGTGAAAGGAGTCAGCCTTCTCACCCACAGGAAACATGAGCAAGGACCAAGTTTCATTTTTACTGAATAAAGCAGTAACCAACACGATGACTGGCCAAAACCAAGGAACCACATAGCCTGGCACTCCTCTTAAGAGGGCAGTAAGGACACATCTGCATTTGTGCTTTAGCCTTGATCAGAAAAGTGCTTTTGGAGCAAATCTCCAACTGTTCCCACTTGCTTGTTCTCCTGTTCGCATCCTGGAAAAGTCCCTCAAGAACATGAATTTCCTGTCAGGTGAAACAAACGCAATAAACTCCAGCCACCAATGGCTTCAGTCCATGGGAGCAGCCTAGAGTTAGTCCAAGGTGACAAAGCCCCAAACTCAAGTGACTCTGAAGTGTGTAGTGTAAGTATCATGCCCTTGGCATGTTTTTTCAGTCTATAGAGTCAGTCTGGTTTCTGTGTACTATATACGAATGTGGGCTGTACATAGAGAGTAGGTGTAGAAACTTGCATGAGGTGTCTAACTAAACCATACAAGCTAGAAAGCTTTTCAAAATGTGTATATCAGAAGAGATTCTGGCTTTATATTTTGTTTTAGTCCCAATTTCTAAACAAATATGTTGAAAATTAATCTCTTAATGTACAGGTTTATTGAAATATTTTAAGTGTACAGCACACTGTTGTATAATATATTAAAAAGTAGGGTACCATGCATATTATTTAACATTTACACATTCAGAGGCAATGTATGGACCCATCCTAGACAGAAATTTTACTATTATTTATGTTGTAGAACAGATTTTACTATCTGATTGCTTGCAGCTGACCTCCAGAATTTAATTCATTCCACTCCTTCCTTCTTGTCCTGCAGTAAAAACCTCCCAGACAAAACAAACATGACTTGTTTATCTGTAGTTTGATCACAACTAGTCATTTTTGTAAAAACCTAGTTACAAAGAAAAGTATATTCCTCAAGATTTAAAGCCCTTTTGTCTGACAATTAAGAAGGCAGATTCTCTCTTCTGTGGACTCATTTTTCTGACTACTCACACACCTTCTCAGCCTGAAGCTGAACATTCTTGGAGAATGAAGACTGGCCTAGAAACAGCCTTTGTCTGATTTGAGGGTCTCAAGTTATATTTTCCCATGTTTATTTATTAAGTTTATATTAAAATGAACCGTCCAGAATGGATGATGAGTGGTTTATCTATTCTTACAGTGAAAGACAATTTACATTATCTTCTCTTGACCAATAGCAGTTCATGTTTTGTCCCTTTTGAAAAAAGTTTTTACATTGAATAGTTAGTAATGTGCACAATAGACACAAATTTTTTCCTTAACTAGAGTACTTAGTTTACATTTGGAAACTACTGGTAAATCACTGTTAGTAAATTGAAATAAAAAATAATAATCCATGTTTGTCTCCATTATCGTAAGTGCTAATAAGTTGTAAAAGAAACAACACACATCTTTCACACTGAAGTCAACACTACCTGTATGTAAAAACTTTCTCTTCAAGTATCATGACAGCTTGGACTCCACTCTAACTTTTACCTCACAAATAGCTGAGATAGATAGAAAAAAGAATAATCTTATCTGGTTGTGGTTTAATAAACAATCTATCGCTTCTTAGCAAAACTGTGATTTTGGACTTGTAATTTACTTCAAAGACAGAGGAATTTCAACAGTACCAAAATTGGTAGCACTACAGTCAGCATCAGTACGGATCACATGGTTCTCCTTCCTGCATGAACCATGTGATTCCACACAATCCTCTGTTCAGGTCAGCAATAATCATGGTATAATGCTTGTCTGCCTTCAATTTTTCTTTTCAGTGGCCTTCCTCTATCTTCTTGTCTGTCTCACTGCCTCTTCGCTTGGTCTATCACCACCTCTTCACCACCCTTGGTGAGCTCCAGAAGCACTACCTAGGGTGCACGATACAAAAAAATCATTACTTTACCCTCTACCTCACTTTGTACGCTGGCTTCTCTAGAAAACTATGCTTCACTCTTTAGGAAACGGTGGCCTAAAATACCCCTGACCACTACAGTTTTCCACCATGAACTAGACAGTCAATTTAGGTGTTATAATCCACATGACCCCTGTGTTTCTGGGCCAGCTTCTTAAGACTACTCTGTAGTCACAAATAAAGCTTACGCAGTATGGCGATCTTGTTTCTCAGTGGAAGGATCCCTCCATTCCTTTTCCCTTTCACGAAGAAACCTCAAACTCAGCACTGAACAACAGTGTAACTAACAAAAGCGTCTGGATTATCTTGAGGTCAGCTAATCCATTAGACAATTTATACAAAATACAAGGATAATCTTCCACAGAAGAAGGAATGATCAAAAGAAAGTAAAAAGGCTGGAGATACCAGAGAGCATTTAAAAATATCATAGTTTTTGTCACAGAGAACAAAATAAAGCAAAGCCCTTGATGTTCCTGATCAGTTGTCCTGTATATCAGGGAAAGTGAGTACCCAGATTTGCAAGAAAGGCTGAACTGCTTAGTATTGTTATTTAGAGGAAAATAAGTTGTTCCCTTACAGTCAGCTTCTTTTGCATGCCAAGACTCTAGGAAGCCCATGCACTTAGTCTTACCACATTAATTACATTCTCACGCCCCAAAGGCAACATTGTCTGAAGCTGTCCATTTTTCAGTCATTTCACAAACCTTCAGAGACTGCAGTTTTCCAAATGGATTTCAAGACTTTAATATTGAAGTTACTTAAATAATAACTAATCCACCAGGCCTTAGTTTTAAAAAAGGGGAAATAAACTTTAGTAAGAATTGATAGCAAATAATTCTTGCTGTACACTGTCCAGGCAATACTTCACAGATTAGTTATGTCTGATCTTCTACACTAGGGAGAACTTTTGTCCTCAAGAGCTTAATATGAGAAATGGTATCTCATGATCCAAGGTTTTTTGTTTTGTTTTAATTTGTCTTATGTTTAAAATCCGATATTTGAAATTAAGAGGAATATCTAAGACAAAAGGCTTAGCTTGATTAAAATACTTAATAATTGCAGGAAATGTTTTTTGACCCTTGGTTGACTTAAAGTTTTTTCTCATGATTTTTTAGCAGCATGATCTACTTCCCTAATGAATCATTCAGAATGAATGAGAAAAGCTCTGCATACTTGGAAATAGCAACAGAATCTCGCAATCATTTTGAATCCTCTATATATTAAATAGCTTTATATTTTCAAAACAAGCTCCAGATGTGTAAAATAATGATACTTGATTTGTGGTTGACCTAAAAAAGCATTTGCTTTTTTCTTCTGGCCTTGAAGCGCTTCAGTTTGCTGTCATGTTGCTCTAATTCTTCTAGTCAAAAGGAGACACACAGGGAAATGTTCTCATCATCTCATCTTTGGCATCTCACTTACACGAGTAGTAGGACAGCCTTCTAGATAGTCAGTGAAACCTCTGGAGTGCATTTCAGAGTGTATAAATTACATGCTAAATGTCAGAATGTATGAAGACTCTCTTAAAGAAGCATCTTTAAAAGTGATCCCAATAAAGCACAGGCTTCAAAATGAAGACAGGCGACTCAGATTTGAGCAGAAAACACATAAAATGTTCAACACATACTCAGTAATGTGGATAAAAATAACACTATCCAAAATTCTTTTCCCTGCCCACAACTTAGTAGCTCATGAGTCAACAGCAGATCTCATAACACATCACATTTTTAAACAGCCACAGTGGACTTAACATTTAATTTATTAATTTGAAAGCACAAAATTTTTTTTCATGTGCATCATGTAACTGACTAGTATGACAGCTCTTATTTATCAGCAGCTAACAAATGTGCTCAGCTACTCTTGATGGGGAATACTCTTTTAGGCGGATTTAGTATCAGGGAGGATCCATAGTTCCAATGATACCACACCCAGCTAGGGTCACCATGTAGGAGTGAAATTAATAGAAAAGGTCAAATTGTTTAACAGCATTATGAAGTAACATTGTTAGAGTCAGGAAGAAATCTTGTGACTATTTATCAGCACCATCAGTTGTAGAACAAAGAGCTGAACATAAACCAGGGAAAAAAATTTTACTCATTAAAAAAGAGATTCATTTAAAAAGGAGTCCTAAAGAAAAGTCAGAGAAGGTAATCAACAAAAGATATGCCAGACTGATTTTAAACATAACCAAAAATAGCGCGCAGTATTGCACTATATTCCACATGAAGACGAATACAAATATTTTGGACCAGAAGATCTGACTGGAATGCATATGGCAAGACTGGTTTTAGTCACGTAGGTTAAATGTGAGGATGTCTGCATTGCTAACACTAAAGAGCCTCAGATCAACATAAATACCTTCCTTTAACTGTTGTTTAATCAATCAGCAAAATAATTCAATTAAAATATTAAACAATGCTTTTCAGCACAGAAGTGCATATGTTGCAAGTATAAATACTAAAGATACCCTAGAGGCTTTCTATGCACCAGGAACAAATTCGGTATTCACTTTTCCCAAGTTCAACCTGTTTTATTTCAAATAAGATGCCCCCAAATCTTTTCATAATTATTTCCATTGCATATAAATATGATCTCCTGGTTTTAGCAAATTAGCTTGGCTAAATATAGCAAGGAGCAGTCATGTTTTATGGGGCATTTTCTTTGGTATGCAGCTAATATAAATAAAAAGAGCAGAGAGAAATTGGCAGTGTTCCACTGACATTACATCACTTTTCCATAATAGGAAACTTCTCTGCAACTTAACATCTTGCTTTAAACACTCAGAAGTGACCACAAAGTCTTTAGTGGGGATCATCATATAAGGCCAGTACTTAGCTGCAAAGGACTAGAACATGGAGCTGGAGCTCCCAGTACAACATCAAAAAGAGAATGTCTAATTAAAAGCACCTTTGAATTGTCACCAGCTGAAGAGAAAGGGAGTTGAATACTCTCTGACAGAAGATATGTGTAAGATGTATATAATTCCAGTAAAAAGCTAGGGATGAAGTTATAATTCCTATGACTTCACTTCAGTAGACTCAGGATTCCCACTCAGAAACCTTAGAAAGTAACAAATTAGTAAGAGAGGCTGAATCCACCAGTGAAAAACAAGACAAAGGCACAAGCATGTCTCATAGTTTTTTTGCTGCCTACTCTTTGTGATCCCAAAGAAGGCAAAACCTCTATTGTACGGTACCAAGGGTACTGTCCCTCTCTAGTATGAGATTATTTTGAAGAAATCAGATAATTATTGTAGAGAGATGAGAGATTCATTATCAGGGAGCATAGTGACAGGACAAGGGGTAATGGTTTCAGATTGAAAGAGGGTACATTTACATTAGATATTAGGAAGAAATTATTTTCTGTGAGGGTGGTGATGCACTGGCACAGCTTGCCCAGAGAAGTTGTGGATGTTCCCTCCCTGGAAGTGTTCCAGGCCAGGCTGGATGGGACTTTGAGCAACCTGGGCTAGTGGGCGATGTCCCTGCCCATGGCAGGGAGGTTGGAACTAGATGATATTTAAGGTCCTTTCTTCCAAGGATTTTACAATTCTATGATATTGATTTACTAAGACACAGATGTTGCCACATACATAGGTTGAGCTTTCCACTACAAACAATAAGATTCCTTGACTGTACACAATAAAAATAAATTAACTGTACAGGAAAACCCAGTGGAGCTACAAGTGTGGGGTTTTATTTTCTGAGAAAAAGTCCTTGCATTCAATTTTTTGCATCCGTTACTGAGCTTGCTAGACTTTATTGTTTGTGCCGTTTGAGAGTTGAAAAGCAATCAACGAAGTACATGAAGACAGCAAGTGCTCAGAGAAATTTATGTTCATGCTGTAATTAATGTAAACATAAATTCCAGTTATTGCATTTCTAATGTGCAATTGCTGAGCAATCTTCTAACTCCTGCTTCAAGTCTCTATGCAGGATTTGCTGGCTTGGAATTTTATTGAGAACATTATTTATTTAGGCACTGTCACACGAACACGGACAAAATGTATTCACTACAGCACAAAAAGTCAGGGTAGGTCATCTTGTGCTCTCCTTTTTCCAAAGGAGTTTGAAAGCAGTTCACTGAGTGGCTCCTACTGCTCTTAGCTGCAGCTCTGCGGCATACAGTCTTTGCAAATTTACAGTAAACCTCACCATGTTTACATCAGTGACTCTCAGGAAGGAAAAAGCTAATCAAGTGAAGGTATAGAGCAAATGAATGTAAGATAGAACACATGGAATGTCCATTTAGAATTACTTGGTCCTACAATACCATGGATTCTCTGTCCCCTTACTTAGACAACCCCAAATATTTGTGTGCCCTTCCCTGTTCTGTCACATCCAGTTGTGATGACACAACAGTTTAGGCCCCTTACAGAAGTGAATTAAAAGTCACAAGTAACTCTAGAATTGAGTGGAATGCCGGGGTTCTTTGTTGGTTAGGGTTTTCTTATGTGTTTGGTTTGGGGGTTTTGTTTTCTTCTTTGAGGTTTTTTTTGTTTTGTTTTTAACTTGAGTCTGTTCACTGCTTCAGATTAAAGTGCGGCCACCAAAAGGGTTCGGTTGATGCAACAGAAGGTAGTTTTTGTCCAGGACCAAGCGCCTGAGAGCCGGACCTCCCACGGTTCACGCTGCCCTTGAGGGAGCCCCTTCCATGGCAGGGTTTGTGCAGCCACGCTTCTAGTTTGTAATCGTGAAGGAAGAATTTCCGTATCTGCTTTGCTTCTGAATGGCAGTGTCCAAACAAGATCTGTGTGTTTTATTTCACACAGACATTTTTAAATTTGACCGCCCTAAAATAAAGTAAGTCTTTAATGGAAGTAAAGCCAAAGTTTATTTTACAACAGAGGAAAGGGATTTTAAACTGGTTGGTGTGCACAATGCATAACTGGAGTAAATTTCACCTTTGTTGCTGGAACTATCTAAAGTTTTCAAACAGAGGGCATTTATAGAACATTAACACCCTCTCGCCAAGTACCCAGTACAGGTCTCCATTTCACTAAAACTGAAGACATGTAGCTTAACACTTGATTCCCTGAACGGCAAAGATATAAATAACAATACTAATTCAACCAGCTTCATCTTTGTGTGTTTTTTGGGTTTGTTCCATGAATTGTCTAAAAAATTTGGTTTTCTTTATTCTAAAAGCATATGCAGAATTATTAGCACCAGCCAATGGTCTCTAAAGTCTCATTTTAACAGTGGTTTCAGTGAAAGTTTAGTTTTCAGAAAAGGTCAGGGAAAGCAGAGGAATTAAGTTAGACTCAAAACACAATTTTAAATAATGTGGCAGTTATATTTATTTAACATTAATCAAATCCTAGCTATGATAAAGCTTCACCAAAACCTGCTGACTGAACTACACAGTTCCTCTTAAGTTAGTTATTATAATTCTCTGTTAACTTTCAACTATTGTACTGTGCTGCTCTGTCATTTTGGAAACAGAGAAAACATCTGCTAAAATGAGCTTTAATGGAAAAAATTCAACTGCAAGTCTCTCGCTCATCCATCCTAGCACTATTATGCAAGTTAGCCTCCTATATATAGCAG
>NW_009722305.1:52689-59958 GCF_000703405.1 Apaloderma vittatum | reverse complement strand
TGCCGCAGCCCCCGCGGGAGGCTCCGGCCGCAGCGTCCGTCCTCCCCCTGGGGGGTCCCATTCTGTACAGAACGCCCCAAAAGATGGGGTGGGAGAAGCTCGCTTGCAGACGGATGCAAAACGTTGGGCTCCCGCGCGCAGAACGGCTAACCAGGGCGCTCGGCACAGATTTGCTGCAGAGAAGCTTCTGTTTAAATTATGCCCACAGCATTCCCAAGAGGGCTCGCTGCTTTATATAATTTCCCTGTGCCTCCTGCGTGCACTAAATATTAATTCCACCGTGGAAAAGGGTGATACTTTCTCTTAGAAGCCTCGCTGGAAAAAGAACACCTACACATGGGGGTTTTATGTAAAACCACCGAAAACCTTGGTGTTCCATATGGAGCTTAATCCGAGGGACGAGAAGAAAAGGTTTGTAATAGTTCTATAAAATACCCCCTTCCCCTCGCAGCACAGCACATGCCCTCACGCTACAGAGGCTTTCAGGGACACTCTTTGTAAGGCAAGATCAGCGATGGCTTCTGCTGTATGAGAAGGCAATTTTGAACTTCAGCACCTCAGGCACATCAGTTAAGGAAGGAGCGGGGGCTTCCACCAACACATCACGCCCGGGCGTCTCTGTGTGTACATAAATCTCAATATACATAGAAAGAGAGAGAGCGTATTCACTCCCAAATACCAGACAAATCAGACGGGCCCCTACGACAACATTAATTACAGCACGGTAATTTTGAGGCACGCCTCTGATGCCAAGTCGTCGTTCTCTACGTGCGTAACGCGCCGGGCTCTGCCATGTGACCGCGACTCCCTCCAACGGATGTCTCCAGCAACGAGCACAACCCACCACTTCCAGCTAAATACATAATAGCAGCCTGAGCTCGGGAGCGAGGATTTGTGCTGAAAAGGCCCATATTCCACTCCCCCGAGGACTGCCTGCCAATACCTGAAAGGGAGGCTGGGGAGGGACTTTTTGCAAGCGTGTCCAGCGATACGACAAGGGGAAATGGATTTAAACCGAGGGAGAATGGGTTTAAATTGGATCTAAGGGAGAAATTCTTCAGTCCGAGGGTGGCAAGACTCTGGAACAGGTTGCCCAGTGGCTGCCCCCTCCCTGGAGATGTTCATGGCCAGGTTGGATGAGACCTTGAGCAACCTGGGCTGGTTAAGGGAGGTGGGATCAGATCTCTTAAGTCCCTCCCAAGCTAAGCCATTCCACGATTCTAGGACCCCAACTCTGTTCATCAGGTGGCCACAGGAGATCAATCTTTCGGTGAATTTGGGAAAGTTCCAAACTAATTCTGTGGTGGCTGGTGATTCTGAGGGGGAACAGAACTACAGTCCCGTTGGTCTGGACTGGATGAAACCCACGGACTACGAAGAGACGCCTGCTGGCCATCGTCAGTCCTGAACTGCTTCGCATCTTTGCTATTCCCTCTTTGAGCACAAGTCCTACCTCAGACCTCCACGGCACCACGAGAGAAGTTTAAACTTTTTATTTGCATTAACACTGCCCCTAAAAAAGGAAAAAACAGCAGCAGTACCCAGGGGCGTGTGGGCAAGAGACAAGCAACTGCCCTTCCGTTCCCCATCTCCTCTGCTGAGCACTCGCTGCCTGCACGCCCCGGCACCGATGTGGGGTGTGAGCCACGGACTCCATCAGAGATTAGGAGAAAACCATCAAATTAATCGTTTTTTTTCTAAATCTAGCCAGGAATTAAACTGAGGGTTTCAGAGATTAAAGGCCAGCGGGATTACAATTTGCTAAATTTCCAAAAAGGAGGATTTTCTTAAACTGGGAGTTGCCACTTTTCCTTTTCTCTTCCACGTAATTCTGACACGGAGCCCTCTGCTCCCACCCTTCGGCCAGACGGGAGGCACCAGCCTACTGTTGCAAAGGGCAGGTTTTTCCTCAAAAACGTCCATGATCTTGCCTGAAATTCCTTACCCAAACTGAGAAGGGTCTTCTTGCAGAGCGCCAAACAAGAAAACAAAAGGGTGGGGTGGCTGGAACGAAGGGCAGCGTCTTCCACGCTAACCACGCGGTGCATTTTGGCAAATTCACAGCACAGCTAGACCAGCAAACGATTCACTTACACAACTCATGCACAATTATGGAAGGACAAAGGGGAAGGAAGGAGAGGTGGGCAAGGATAAGATGATCTCAAAAGCTGGTGAGGCATAAACAGACTTCAGAGGAAGAACTGCGTAAGAAAAGGCTGAGTACCGAGCCGGCAAAGCGGTGAAACTGGAGACAAGGTGGATGGCAAAGACAGCAGAGCAAGACCCCACGAAGCAATCTGCTCTTCTAGCAAGGCTAAGAGTGCTGGAAAAGAGAGGGTAAGTGAAGGTTTTAAGCTCCCTTTTGCAATGTTTAGAGAACACAGGGCACTGTTGGTAGCCGAGTTGGCCGAGCTGCTTAACCTGCACGAGCAACTGGCCAAAAGCATTAGACAAAAGCTCAGAGCCCACGAGACGGACCTGAGCATCTCCAGGTCACTGCTCGAAGTGTTCCACGAGAAAGAAAAATGAGAATTCCACCAAAAGATGGGAAGCACCACACTGACCCCCACGGCTTGACCCTTGGCAGACGCACACAGAGCTCAGGTGAGCTGCAGCAGGCGAGCTCTTTCCCATTCCTCAGCAGCTCTAATCTCATCTCGGAAAACAAGCAGCGATACACAACAAAATTTTGTTCCCAGCACAGAGACTGACGTATTTATAACCGCTTCATTTAATACTAACAGTCAGACAACGATCAAAGGTTGGCCGGGGAGGCTGCGATCTACTCGATACACCTGCCTCTTGAAAACGAACGGTGTCCCAGAGGAACAGGTCTTAACCCCCCAAGCAAAGGTCAGTGGTGACACATCAGATACGAACCAAGGCTGGCCTTGGACCACATCTGGAGACCTCAGCTGATCCCAGCTCCTCCTACAACGAGAGCCAGCAGCTCAGCAGATGGTGCTCTTTCCTCTGTCGAAGAATTAAAGCACTTGTGTGATGCTGTGAGGGGGGAATAAAGCCAAAGCCTTGGCGTTGCTGCCCAGTGCCCGGATGCTTCTTCCAGAGCCCCCTGCCAAGTGTCACCTGCATCCCTACTCACACCCTGCCCTCAAGGTGGTACCCCAGCCCTGGCTGCATCACGGTACGGAGCGATGTACAGGTCCCATCGGTTTTTGTAACCCTACACGTGCTCAAACGGCACGGACAGCCAGCTTGTCTGGGGGGTTGATGCCATCGTGCTCGTCAAAAGCAACAAAACTTTTATTTTTAAGTTTATCTGAACTTCAAAGCGTTGAGACAGACTAAAATCTCACGCTGCCGGCAATCGTGTTGCAAGTGCTCTCCCCTCTCCCTGCATCTGCTCCACACCCCAGCCTGGACTCCAGAAGCATCCTCAGACTCCCTATTTTGAAAAAGAAAAGTGAAAAAAAACCCACCTCAAATCCAGCAGAAAGCAGATGTGGCAACCTCAATTACCCTGGTCACCAAGAAAGACTTCAGGAACCCAGAAAGTTCAGTTTAAAGGGATCCATCAAATTCAGATATTCATTTTAACCGTACGTAAGCTCCCTTTTGTTGGAAAGAGAGCTGGCCTAAAAAGATATATAGACAGTAACTTCTTAATTTTACTTCTCAGGCTTCTGGGCTTGCAGTTGAGCCTGGAAACAAGGTTAAAGAAAAAGCAAAGCCCAAGCTGCAGAAAAATCCAAGACAATCCCTTCCTTCCACTGCTTCCTCCAGGCACTCTTCCAGGAACTCCAGTGCCTCTGCTCTCATTTCTGATATTAAATTGAAGAGATCTCCACATCAACACATGCCTGAAGAAAATGGTAAGCGAAAAAAAATATATATATATATCACCCACTAGGAAGTACCTTAGTAAACCCAGGGTGAGTGTCCCCAGGGTTTTCTCCTCGTCAAAACACTCAGGAAAGAAATAAAATGGCTTATGAAGAAGCTGACCCCCGGGTCTCATGTTCTTCACACAAATTAACCTAAAGAATTAAATGGATTTCATACAAACCATTTTCTCCCCCTCTCTCTGCTTCCCAAACGAAAAACAGAGGGAGCAGCCTACGGAATCTGGCACTCTTTTAATGACAAAAACGATGCGTGACAACCTAATGGAGTAAGACTTCCAGCTGGATACCCGTAGATGTATGAACAGAACATTAACCACTCATTTTTATTGGCAATAATATCGGCACTGAAAAGGAAAAATAGTGACACGGGGTTAAACACAACGGGAAAGAACCTGGTGGCGGTGCTGGCCTCTTCGAGAAGCACAAATTGCACTTCTGCATCATTAAGCAGCAACGCCGACGTAGGAATTCAACAGGATAGAGCATTTCAGGAGTTCTGACCTGAAAACAACTACGGCCGAGACAGTGCGGTGTCATTTGCCGCACGCCCAACGCTATCTTGGGTTAAATCCAAGGAATTCTGCAGCATGGCAGGGCTAAGGAGGCGGAAATCGGGATCCTCTCTCAACAGAGTGCTTCTGCACGTGGATGCACTTCTTCGGGTTGAGTGGGAGCTCACCAGAGCTCCAACCAGCACCTGCACTCGACTTCTCCAACCAGCAGCTGGACTCGACTCCTCCAACCAGCACCTGCACTCGACTTCTCCAACCAGCACCTGCACTCGACTCCTCCAACCAGCAGCTGGACTCAACTTCTTGCCCACACCACCCTACTAGACCAAGTTAGAGATTTCAGCCTAAAATCAGCTCCCAGATACGATGCTCCTGCCATTCGCTAACAACGCTCGCCTTTCCTTTCCCTGCCCATGTTACATAACAGGCAACTTTACTTATTTTTTCATAAGATGTCTTTTCGTAACAATAGGAACTATTGGAGACCGAGATAACTTGATGAATTTTTCCTATTATCTAAGAGCTTAGTCACTGAGGGAATTAGCCATGTTCAAAATAACAGTGAGGCTCAAAGAGATTCAGAGCAACTGTTCTGGAGCAGAAGCAGCTAATGTCATAAATACATTAAGATGTTAGCTTGAAGCGTTTCAGAGATTTTTCAAGAAGCATTTAAAAAAAGAAAAAAACCCTTTGACAAGATACAAAGAAATCAGGTTCTTAGCAGTTAAAAAAAAAAGGAAAAAAACCCACTGTGCTTTACAAAGCCTGCTGTGCTCCCTCACCGAAACCCTGCAGGCGGGAGGGACAGATGGACTTTGTGACCGCGCAGCCCGTGTGGTTTCCCAGCGAGCACGCCCTGCTCGACGCTCTACGAAATCCCCGGCACTCTTCAAGCGCTGCTCTCAAATGGTTTTCCAGACATCCCCGATGAATCATCGGGACGTATCTGGGGAGACCGAGAAGTTATCGGAACGTCCGTTATCCAGCAGGTAGGAACTGGGCCACGTGGTTTGCACGAGGGACCAGAGCCAAGCCTCCTCCTCCCACTCTTGGGATTGATATGAGGGCAATCATCAGCACAGATCGGCTCTTTATGTGAATATTTTTATTTACCATAACACCAACTCCTCCTTAACCTGGCTGTTCACTCATACAGCAATGCTAGCGGGAGGCTATAATCGGAAAAATTAAAGAAGCCCCAAACTGGGAGTGAAACGGAAGCAGAAGAGAAACTATGTGGGTGAGAAGAACCCCACGAAGAAATGCATTAGGTGGGAAATTCATCTCTGTGGGTGTCCAGGGTGCTCTGGACCTCTTAAGTCCCATTTTTCCTTAATGGCTGAATGCTGCGAGATCCTTTTTCCACCCCGTCCCAGCTTCTCTGCACCAAGTGCATTTGCTGATCCAAACTTTCCAAAAATGAAAATCACGACCAAAACTGCTTTCTTCACTTCTCTTATCCCCGACTTCACGTCGAGCTTTTTAGCACGATGGAGCGCGCGGAGTCTTTGTACTATAAATATCCCATGATTTGCAGACTGATGTGCAGAGAAGAATCAGCGAGGAAAAAAATAAAATCTAAGAAAGTTTCTGGCTGCTGAACTGCCCTGCTCATAACGTCTCCACCACTTGCAGTATTCAGCCTTTTTATTCACTGAATTCCTTTTCAACATGTTTTAAGCTGTGGTGAATTACAACAGCTTATTTTCTGCTTATGACAGAAATGTAAAATACCAACAGCAGGCTGATTTTTAAACATTTCAACAGCACGCACAGTAAAAATATGGCTATATATACCTGTAAAAGAAAAAAAAGGGACTCCATCTATTGAAGTTAATGGCTAAACTCACTCTGACTTTCCCAGGCACAAAGTTAAGCCCAGAATTAGACCTTGTGTGAGGAAACACCAAGGAAGATGCACGCATGTCTTTCCTGTATAATACAGCCAAAGGCTTGGGGAAAAACTCTGCCCTTGTCAGATAAAAAACTCTTCCAGAAAAGGCTGTATTACGGCACGACTGAAGCCAACTCACTTGATTATCATGCTGGGTCAATATTCTCCGTGAAGAACGCCCGACCAAACAATCTCCGCACTTAGGACGCCGATCAGACGCGTGGATTACTCTCATCACTACCAATGACAATTAGTTTCATCTTTCTGGGTTAGAAACATAGATAGTAGCAGAGTTCAGCAACGTAGTACCAATGAAGCGTGTAAAATACCCTCATGGGATGCTAACATAATTGGCAAAAGATTAATTGTTTAAAAAACGGAAAGCAGCACGTGCAAAGGAGGGAAAAAAGAAGCCCCGACAGCTTAATATTGTGGAATAATAGCTAGGTTTATGGGGCTGATCTAGAAATAAAGAGCCAGCTGCCAGGAGAACAAAAGGTACTATCGCTTGTAAAATATTAGTGACACGCTTCTCAGGGATGACTAACTCTGAAAAGGAGCGGGTCTGGTTCTTCAACCCAACGACAGAAAACAGCACTTCCAATAAATCAGTGCTGTGCAGGACTTCTGAGAAATCAGCCTGAAATCCAGGTTTAGCCACTGTGCCTGAGCAGATCAAAGCCGAGGGCTGCCAGCCACAATAAGTTTCTATTGCTGTTCTTCAGCACATACACAGAAAATAGTATCAGAGCGAAAAGAAAAGACAGCAGAAAACTCCTGAGAGAGGCTCAGTGCTCCTAAAAACCGGCCCAGTGCCGCTCTAGATGACAGGCTGAGGTTGCTCACCAAAGGGGAGGCAGCTTAATGTGTGTGCATGGATCAGCCAACCTTCGCTTAGGAGTAAACTGAGCCTTTTTCTATTTCTGTAGCACATTTTGGCCGGGAGACTGAGCTGATAATATCCCCACTGACTCGCTGAAACGCAGCTACTTCTGGT
>NW_009722305.1:51683-52675 GCF_000703405.1 Apaloderma vittatum | reverse complement strand
AGCAGGGTACGCCAATACGATCCAACATTTTAAGTACTTGAAATCAAAGTAACTCACCCACGGGGAGAGCAGGCAAAATCTGCGTTTGATGGAACGCAGCTATCCGCGCTGGCCTTTGGCCAGGACAGCTGGGCTAGTATATGCCTCGTCTCGCGAAAAAAATAAAAGGGAGCTGGATTTGTACGGACTGAGCCTCGCCAGGCTGAGAACGGTCCCAGCAGCCCAGCACCGCCCAGCACCTCCCAGCATAGGAGCACTGGGGACCACGGTCCCCCCCTCCCCGAGCTCCTTGCTCGCAAGCACAGATCTCATTCGGTTCAGTCTGGCTTTGCTGTTTCATAATCACTTTTTTGATCTTATTTTCAGATGATCTAGAGGCACACGGAGTATCTTCAAGCACTGCTGAGGTTGTTAAATGCCAGAAAAATACAGAGACCACAGCCCTCTTTCCTTTTTCCCATATTAGAAGGTACAATATTGGGAAATTCCTGCTTCAAAATAGCAATCACTGGAGTTTCTCTACCCTGCCTGCCCCCCCCAACATTTTAAATTACAGGCTACTCAGCAACCACTGTAAGGCAACGATTAGACTACTCTGAGCAAAATAACCAAGTCTCTCGTATTGCCAGCAGCAAGAAAGGAAGCTGGCAAGACAAGAGGGTGGGAAAGTGTCAAGTCTTGTGCCATGTCGATGAGAAAAGCAGTTTGTCCTGCACCACATCCCCTCGCCACCAGAGCTCGGCGGTCACCGGGGGCGGGGGGCAAAAGGGAAAAGGCTGAAAGAGCCACATCCACCTTCCCCGGCACCACTTTTCTTTTTCAGCGTAGTAATCTCTGAAAATGTAAATCGGCCAACGGGCGAAAGGCGATTTGTGTTGCTTAGACACTGGCAGAGAGGGGAAAAGTGCTGGGCTGGGAGGTGGGGGAAAGGAAAAACCCGGGAGGAGGCGGCGAAACCCCCAAAGTCGTCACTGAGTGACAGACCAGCCTTA
>NW_009722305.1:50838-51541 GCF_000703405.1 Apaloderma vittatum | reverse complement strand
GTGATTTCTGTGCTGGCTCCAAATTCATCCCCCCCCGCTGCCAGTAACATCTGCCGGGAGCCCCTCGATGGAGCCGGAACGCCGGGGCTGAGCCAGGTGATGCCAGCGGGTCCCCGTGCCATGGGAGCAGCCCCTAGGGATGCCCCGAAGCTCTCCGCAGGGTGGAAAACACCCACAGAAGGGCAAAACGACAACAAAAAAAACCCCTCAAACCTGCAAACCCGGAGTGAAACGCTATCGCAAAGCAACGCTGTGCGAGGAGGGCGAGCTGGGGCGGAGGAGGAGTATCTCAATAACAACCGCATCTCTTCCCGGGGAAGTTTCTGAATGAGAAACGAGGACCCTTTTGCTGAGATGGGGGAACTTCCCGCTGCGTCCCCCAGGGCAGACCCAGGGACAGGGCACAGGCAGGCAAGCTGCAAACCGGCACTTTTCCCCCTCCCCCCCTTTTTAAAATTAAGCAGAGCTGTCACTGTTTAAACCGCTTTCCTGAAGCCTCTAACACTTCCCGGGAGTGTTTTACAGTCTGATGCAAGCAAAAGCAGGGACGCTCCCGGCTCTCGGCAGCAAATTCGGGCTCCCCTCGCACCGCAACTCATCATCCACGCAAGGGGCAGACCTGACAGGTCCCAGTGGCCGTAACGCTGCCCACGGCCAGCATCCCCGTTTTCGCGATTACTCTCCTTCCCGTCCTCTCCCCCAC
>NW_009722305.1:50344-50727 GCF_000703405.1 Apaloderma vittatum | reverse complement strand
GAATTCCCCCACAAACCGCCCCCTCAGCAGCCCCTGCCAAGCGCAGCTCGCCCCCCCTTCCCACGCCCCACCGCATGCACAACCCTCCTCCCTGCTCTTTTTAATTTCTCCTTTTGCTCAGCAGTTTGGGAATGCAGAGTCCATAAAAATGGCTACAGAGTGATCAATGGTTTCAAGGACGGGGAGTAAAGGAGGAGTCAGGAGATAGGACAGAGGCTTCTTTCCCTGTCCAAGTACTGCAATAAGAGGAAAAGAGAAAGACATAGCTACCTGGACTCACCATTCCTGATCCATCCCTTAGCCACTGCATCTTGCTTCTGATGATGTCCTTATTATCAGGGAGGGGAAAAAAAAAAAAAATCCCTACTGCCTGGCGAGAGCTG
>NW_009722305.1:40309-50327 GCF_000703405.1 Apaloderma vittatum | reverse complement strand
AAGAAGAAGCCCCCCCACCCCCAGCCTAGGCTGGAGCTCTCAGTCAGACATCCCTCCGCCCGGCAATCCCGTGCCTGTCAGGAGCACGTTATTAGCAGCCTCCTCACTACCTGGGATTGTAGTTATTTATTTCAGTCACAGACCGAGGGACTCGAGGGGAGGGGGAATGTCCCTTTTTTTGTTTTTTTTCCTCCCTTCGCAGTGCTTTGAAACTCCGCAGGAGGGGAGGAAGGGGAACTTCGGGGTGCTCAGCACCCCTGTCCCTCCTGCCGGCAGCCGGCCACCCTCGCCCCCGGCGTGAGGGGACTCCCAAATCTGCAGAGCCAGCACATGCCTCCGCGCTCAGCAAGGGGCTGGGGATTTTTGCTGACGTTTGAAGGGCAGCAAGTTCTCGCTCTGCTCTCCGCATGCAGGATAAGTCCCCTTCCCCCTCAGAAAAAACAAGCCTGGAAACGCGCTGCTCCTACACAGGGTTATCCTCCCCTCAGCCCCTGCTCAAGGGTTTCTCCCCCTGCCCTTGCTTCTCCCCCAACTTTCTGGTCCGAGCAAGGTGACCGCCAGCCCCCCACACAGCGAGAAAAGACACTCGTTAAGCGTTCATCGTCCATACGGCCACCCACCACGCCGGGATAGACGAGCTGAGCCTGCCTGGCGCTGGCTTGGAGAGGCGGCGGGGGGGACATATGGGATGTGCACAGCCAACTGGAGACAGGATCCAATCCTCCCGGTTCCTCCAGCTGGGGCACGTATGTCGACATGGTTCTCCCCATTTTCTCTCTTGAGGAGATGGAAAGGAGTTGGCCAAGGCCATTCCAAACGGGCTGCGGCGCGGCCGCCCACCGGCAGGAAGGGGCAGCCCGGCGCAAGGGCTGACGCAAACCTCAACACGGTCACAATACCTCCCCGGCACTCCCGATACCTCCTCTTTGGCAGCTGAGGAAGGTTGCAGCTAGCTTCAGAGGCAGGAGAGGGCAGGTACAACTCGTGGAAACAACGCGGGAAACGGCTGAGGTCCTGCTCTGGGTACCAAAGCCACAGCCAGGACATACACACACTGGGTACACTGGATAAACTGGGTCCATACACGAGCTGCACTGCAAAACCTGTACAGAAGCTACAATCTCCTCTCTTACATTGCACCTGGATGGATTTTAATTCCTGCCTCAAGGGCAGAAAGGTGTTTGAACCTCCTCGTCCTGGCCTCCAGAGGAGTCGACGTTTTTCCCCTGCAGCTGGAGATTTTGAGCTGGAAAACAACGCGCAGCTCCTCGTGACTGCCGCTTTCTGCCAGTCCTGCGACGCGCGACGGATCAGAGGCGAGGTGTCTTCGCTCTTTTAATTTAAATAGGGCAGAACAAAAGCACAGGCGAGAGGGAAGGGATGCTGCCCAGCATCTCTGCATTGCCTGGGCCCCACGTAGCCTGCTCTAGTTACATCAAGCCACATTCCATCACCTTTTACACAGACACTGACAGCCATCGTTACTCCCAGAGATGGCCGACAAAAGAAAAAGTTGGGAGGCAAACACTTACAGACATCCAAACTCTAAAATTCTGCCTAAGTTCTCTCCGTTAAGTGACAGAAACCCCAGGTAAGTTATTTACAGCCAAAGGATGACTCTGGTCTGAAAATCCCATCTCAGAAACCCCAACGTGCTGCTGCGTGTGATGGCCACGTCTGGTTTTCACAGATCTCAGGGGCACCTCGTCTGTTTGGGGTGTCAGTCAGGTCCAGGGCAACTTCACCCACAGCTTCAGGAGCTGTAGGGGCTGGGGAAAGCGGGGGCAGAAGAACTGACAGACAGACATCCTGAATGCACGGGCATCGCTTCCTTCAGAAAGTTGGAAGAAAAATAAAAGCAATGGTCAGGTTATCCGTGATTGAAGGGCGAATGTTTTTTTCCCTAGGAGGAGATATTAAATGAGAGACCTGCATTACTGTCAAGCACATGCACAAGGAAACACAAAAAAGACCCTCTCCGAGCACAAGCTCATCTTGAAAACACTCCCTGCACCATCTCAGCAAGTCCACCATCCTCCATCAAAGTTACGTCCTTCCCAACCTCGGCAGCGCGAATGGAGGGAGAAGTCGTCTGGCACATCCCACCCTGTCGCTCTAATCAGCACAATGGATCTGGAGGAGGAGAATTTTCGTCGAGGCTTGTTACACACAAGCAGAAATTATACCGGTTTCTCTCCTCCCGCTGTCAGCTGTTGATTTGGCTTGTCAATAAGGCTAATGTTCCACCGTCTCACTGCCCGGCCCTTGCTTACGCTACGCTGATTTGAGAAGCAAACCAAAGGCTGCCAGGTTAATTCTTGCTCCCTGAGAAGGGTTCAAAAGGCAACGAGGACGAGAAATCAGCCAAAACCCCTGAACTGGCATCACTCCGCACACAAATCCAACCTTGCAGGTCCTTGGTTTGACTGCAGGATTGCTCCAGAATAAGTGCCCTGTAAGAACTCGTATATTTCTCAACGATAACACAGGGTCTCGTTCATTCTCAGCACAGCTGTGGTTTGGTCACATTTGAGTTGTTGCAGATTTTAAAAGTCTCTTTCCTTACAGAACAAGGACCAAAGCCAGTCGGTGCGTTTCAGCCTCACATTGCTGCTTCCAGATCCCCGTTGCCTGCATCATTCCTTTTACCATACTCTTGGTCTGCATCGACCAACTTCTGGGATAATCCAGCCGCATGGTTTAGATCTGTACAGACTAATAAAACTTCTTGCAGTGCAGAGCATCCTTCCAGCCCCTGGACGGTTGGGGGGGAACTGCTCCCCAGCCCACTGTTGGACTTGCCTCTCACATTCAGCCCTGGAATTCTCCAAGTGAAGCCCCTGAGGACGCTCCCTGTGCCTCCAGCCTGAGCAAACCACCCCAGGGGGCTTCCAACGCCATCACTGGCACCAGGGTATGAGCTGAAGGGCGCTCGCTATCACGTCACACTGCTGAAAAAGAAAAAAATCCACCCTTGTACCTCCCCCAACACATCTGGGGTCCTGTAAGCGACACAGGCGAGACTTTAATAACACTCCCAACCCACTGCCTGATCCAACGCCCACACGGGGATCCCAGCTGCGATGGGTCATTTTCTTGCAACCCGCAAGAGCAGCAAAGGAAGCAAGAGCAGCATTCCAGGACTTTGCCTACACCTCATCTCTTTTCTTCACTACTTTGTATCCCCACACCACCACTGCAATCTCCTTTAGATCTTGCAGGCCTCCTTTCTTTAATCTCACCCCAAGAACACCGCTACAAGCCGCTCTCTGGATCCAGTAACTTTTTCCAAGACGCTTTTCTCCCTCCCCTGCTGCTGCCTTCCCAAGGGGATTTCCCTTCCTTTGCTTTTCGCCCGCTCTCTCCTTCCTCCCCAGCTACGACGCTGGCTGCCCGCCCTGGGAGCACAGCCCCCAGCGAACGCCTTCCCATCCAAATTCCAGCCCTGAATCGCCTCATTCAGGCAGGACCATTTGGGAGAGCCCTGCCACACAATGGTTATTTCATCGCCGCGCAAGGCAGATGTTCTTCATCACGTAGCAGAGAGCACAAATATGCTCCTGCAGCCGTCGTCTCTACCGAACTGCGAAGAAAAGGCACCGAACCCTACAGGTTAATTAATGAGAAAGGAGGGGAATTTGTCTAACCTCCGCTAGGAATTATCCAGCCCGGCTTTCTAAACCAATCAGCCATGCCACACAGCTATGAAATACGGATCTTCCCGCAGGAAAAAAATCCTCCAAGCCCTGTGGAATACTTTCCAAATGGCCCAGTGCCTCTCAGCTTAGCATGGCACTAACACAGCACATTACAAGGCACTTTGTTTGCTCTTTAATAAGAGATGACACACTCAGAAGCCCCAGACACAAGTGTCCTCCTGAACTAACTCTGGCACAAAGATAAGTTTCAGTCATAAATTATATGACCTGGCCGAGTGCATAAAAATCATTAGCTCTGATGTAAGCGATCGGGATCTTGCAGTTTACCACAGAAAGGGAAAAAAAATCATTATCTCCCTCTCGCAGCTGCAAACCAGCAGCTCTTGCCCAAGGTTACACATCAGCTCAGCGGCAGGGACAGACAGGAGAGCCCAAACTTGTCTCTCTCTGCTCCACACTCTATCTGCTGGCACAGGTTGGAGTTATTTCCAATTTAATTGTGTATATTTGGCATTATTAGTTATTCGGTATATTGATATTTAGCAGTCAGAGTGCAAAGAGCCAGCAGCCTCGCTCCAGGGAGGGGCATCCCACACGCAGCGTACTCCTGCGGGGAGGGAGGGAAACCCCGGAACGGGTCACAGCCACACCGTCCACACGCTCCTCAAAAGTCTTTTTGTTTGATTTTTACCACACAGAACAACAGCTTCCATTTTGGAAAGGACAAAAACAAACCGCAACTTCCCCGAAAGCCCTGGTGGAAAACTGCACTTTGGCGACCCGGCTTTGAAAAGCGATCTTTTAATTTTTTTTTTTTAATCCAGCCAACTATTGGGTTCCCAGCACCAGATCTCCCAGGCACACGCGCGTTCCTCCCACCTCTCTCCACGGTGGTACCTGCCTCCCTTCCAGACCTGCTCCTTTGCCAAGTGGCCTCCAGGGGCTGCATCTTGTTTACTATTCCTTTCTCCCTGTCACCCCCGTCCGACTGACAAGACGACTCATGCCTCAGCCCATTTGATTTGCTAATATCTTTCAACCTTTTTTTTTTTCTTCCCCAGCAGTGGCATTTTTAAAACTCCCACATCTGCTTTAATTAAACCACAGCAGTCAAGTGTTGCCAAGGAACGCACTCTGTTGCTGAGACCTCTGCTTTAGAGGCGAAAATTAATAACCTGCAGTCAAATTAAACTCCTAGGGTGAGGAGGAAAGCACCCCAGTTCAGCTCCCCAAGCCAGTTAAAAGCCTCTCCAAGCATCCCAGTCTTCTTTCTGCCCATCTGTTACTAGCACTGCCCTAGTTCTGCTTATTCAGGGAAAATCCTACGGAGATTAAAAAAAAAAAGGAATAAAACTAAATTTGAGAAAGAAAGGGCTTTACAAGTAGCACAATGCTCGTATAAATTCATTTCGTTTGTGTACTTAAGAGAAAGATCTGCAGCCAAAGAAGAATACTTTTTTTAAAGAAAACTAGAGTTTAGTATTACTATTCACAAGAGGACCAACGGGGAAACAACAGACGTGTTTTAAGGTCAGAAGGGACTGGCAGAGCCATGTATATACCCTGCAGCCATGCTTCTCCCTCTTGCCCGGAGGGACGCCACCTTGCAGGACCAGGGGACAGAGCACGGCCACGCCTCATGGCAACAGCAAAAGTTCCTGGATGTCCCCTCACCTCCACCCAACCCCAGCAGGGATCTCAGCGCCTTCAGACAAGGCATCCCGAGCCGGTCCTACACCCACAAATACGTACTAACCCCTGGAACAGAAATGCTTTTGCTCCCATTGAACTATCTGCAGAAGCCACGGCGGTGAGACGGCACGGAGCCACCCAGCCAAGGCAGAGCTCCCACCCGAGCCCACCGCTGGAGTCCGAGTTGTGCAGCTGGGCTCTGGGCAAACAAAGCTGCTGCACAGAAGGCAAGCAGATTGGTCGTATTTAGTTGCAGCCACAGTTCATCAAAATGCAGGGAGTGGCGCGGAGGAGTCTTTGATATTCACTCGCTGCTCTTCTAGCTCGATTATTTCACACAAGCTGTGACCTGCGGCCCTGGGTCCTGAGCTTGAGCCACTCGGTTCATGACCGTGTTTTCACAGCCTCGGTCGGCCCGAGTTACAAAGAGGTGTAAGAGACTCTGAGCCAAGCAAGGAGGGTGGAGAGAGGAGTAGGGAGGGCTCCTCGAGCAGATGAACCTCAGCCCTACGAGTATGAGATGTCCAGTGACGGCCACCCGGGACAACGCATTCCCGAGGGTGACGTGTATTTAGTCCTTACGTGCACATTTTTCTGGCTCAGGGCTCCTCGAGCAGATGAACCTCAGCCCTACAAGTATGAGATGTCCAGTGACGGCCACCCAGGACAACGCGTTCCCAAGGGTGACGTGTATTTAGTCCTTACATGCACATTTTTCTGGCTCGGGCCAATGCCAAGGCTTCCAGTGCCTTCCTGCACATCCCGCCCTCTGCCTTCGCACGCCTGCCGGCAGCTGCGCCAGGCAGGGCACAGCTGGGTGAGCGAAATGGGACCAGCCCCAACCTCTCCAGAAGAGCTTCTTGTGCTGGAGCATCATCTGCAGCTTCAAACAGCGTAAGGAAAGCTCTTTGCCGAGTCCCCCTGTTAACTGGAGCTATTGACTTCCAGAGCCAGGAAAATTACCCGAAGAGACACTCTCCTTCAGGCTGCTAAAGCGGCAAGAGGTTTCCTTTCTGAGAGAGCACTGCCTTCAGTCACCCACTGGAGCCAAAAGGAAGACAGAGGGGCTGCCTCCTCCTCACCCACCATCCACGGAGGGACGTAAATTCCCCTGATAAACAGTATTGCAGACCACAGGCTGCAGCTCTCCAAGCGTGCCGCTTTCATCCCAGGCTATTTTTCAAGACGCTTCCAAGCCCCACAGTCCCCTCATCAGACTTTCAGCCAGCCCACAGGTCTTCCCTACTCAACTCAGTCTACAAAGGAAAGGTTCGACCTTGTTTCGTTTTCTCAGAATTGATTTCTGGCACCAAAACATCCATTCGACACCAAAACATCCGTCCCTCTTCCCCTCCCTAGCCCTACATCTCCTCGTTGGCATCCTTTGAAATTGCTATTACTGACTCGACGGTTTAATTTCAGACAAAATGAGATCCCTCTTGGGCTCGGTTTTATTATTGCAGAGGAAACAGGCCACATGTTCCAAGAGTCTCTGGCTCGCCAAGAAGAAAGCCGGAGGAAGGGGTGTTGCTCTCCTGCTGTTCCCACGTGTTTCGTCCTCGCGGTGCCGCACCGTTACGCATGAGTGCAACGGGGCGTGCGGCAACACGACGAGACAGGCGGATCCAGGAGGAGCCAAAGGTTTCCCCATGGAAGCCATTTCACACAGCAGGGATGCTCGACAGCAAATACAGGGTGTAAAACACAGGCAAGGATCATCCAACATCCTCCAGAGCGTTTCAAATTTTAGGTCACAAACTAACAGAGAGCTCAGGAGGTCAAATCTCAGGAGCGGTTATTAAACTGCAGCGAAATAAATAAAGGGGTTAAAACCACCTATAAGTGCTGCCTGGAAAAGCTTTCCGCGGAAAAGCAATGCCTTCATCAAACGCACATCCCTGCACGCCATAAATATGTAGCGTTCTCTCCCTCTAGTGGCTGGAGGCTTGGAAATTAAGAGGATGGGAAATGACCCTGCAATTCCTGGAATCAAAGGAACT
Source organism: Apaloderma vittatum (assembly GCF_000703405.1). Lineage (NCBI taxonomy): Eukaryota > Metazoa > Chordata > Aves > Trogoniformes > Trogonidae > Apaloderma > Apaloderma vittatum. Next base: position 42,976 of record NW_009722305.1, on the reverse strand, counting down.
CCCAGACTCTCTGTTCCCCCCCCAAAACTCCCAGGGAGCCATCAATCACCCTGGCAGGTACTAAACCCAGAAAAAAGCATTACGTCCTTTGCAACGGTCGCTCCGCATCAGCACCATCCAGAATAGGATGCAACGAGCTGGTATTTAAATTTCAACCAGCTTTCACTCGATGCCTGGGGGTCACCAGACCTGTGCCACTCACCTCCACGCCTTGCTTGAGCGCGTTCCTTTTTCTTCTAAGCGACATTCCGCTTTGTGAGACTGGGATCTGTTACTGCACCATTGCCAAGAAGACACAAGGGCTTCTTATTTATTTTTGCCACGTCACCCCCCAGCAGGTCTGCTCACACCTGACAACATCGGCACGCTTGTAGTAAAACACGAGGCGCAAAAGGAAAAGTCACCCTGAGATGGTCCGACTGCAGCCCAGAGAGAGCACAACCCAAGGTGACAGAATAGGGAAAGCCCCCCAGCACGCTGCTTCTGGACACATTCATCTTTGTTAGTGTTTTAAGGGTCACAAAATACCGAGCTCTGAAACCACACTTGAGGTTCCTGGATGTGGTTACGCGGCTTCTCGATTTAGAGCAGCGCTGGGATTTGTTTTCACGTCAGCCTTCTGCCACTTCATCCATCCTCTAAGGGTAACTAGCACGGCACACGGCCTTCATTTTAAATCAGCGTGGCATTGTCTAGAAGCATTCCTGGAAGGAAGACAACGTGGCAATACCACTTCGAGACACCTCCTTTCCACTAACTGCAACACAACTCCACCATCTCATTTATTTTAGCCAAAAAAAAAAAAAAAAAAGACAGTCAATAACAGATATCATTACGTCAGCACAAAATGTATGTGCGTGGCTATGAAGGGTGGATGAATGCTTCCAACAACAGCAAAAACATATTTATAAAAGGGTAGGGAAGAAAGACGAAAGAGGTGAGGGCTGCTATCCAAGGGAGTTGGCGGTTTTGATTCAAAGATAGCACTTGTAAATATTCTTTGCGGTTCTTCCAGGCTCGTGGGCCCATCAGAACCACGGCTGAGTCTCTACAACAGCCTGGGATGAAAAAGTGCGAGTTTAAAGCAGGAGGGTGTCAAGCTTTGTGCACATTTGCACACTCAGAAGAAAAAAGAAAACAAACCACTCCCAAAGGAAAAACCTGTTTTGAGCCAGCCTGGCAGAGGTGAGCAGAGCTCCCCAGAACCCTCTGACCCTCATCTCAGACGCTTTGGTCCCGCTGCCCCATAGGAGACGCCCTGTGACAATCCCGGCCGGGGTTTTTGCAAAATGAGTCTCGCTGTACACCCGTCACCATCGCAGGGTTGATTTCTGAAGAAGTGGGTGCAAACCACAACGTGCTCACCCAAGTGCATGCCTGTGAAAAACAATGAGGCAGGCAAATGCTAAAAAAAAAAAAAAAAACATTTATGCCAAAAATCCCATTAAACTGCCCTGGCCTTTTCCCACATCTCCTTCCCAGCCACTCGCGATTCCCAAGAGTCAGGCCCACCCTCTGCCCTGCAAAACTCCAAAAACTCCCTTTGCCACTGGGTGCTTTGAGCAACACCGAAGCTTCTAATTAGGTCCCAAATGTGCCACAGAGCATCACTGCCAAGTACCAGGGATTACAGAGAGGTAAAGACTTTAAGAGCCCATGTGATGTGAAGTCAGAACACCATTTATCACCTTCTGGAGTGCTAAATATACCCATTTTTTACTATATCCTTCTCTCCTTTGCTATCTCGAGAGCAGCCTGTATCAGTCCCTAAAGCAGGCCGGGTGCTATTTATACAGAACGTGCTTAGCAAATTTTGTCACTGAAGCTGCACAGAGAGATTCTACGCGCAGCTTTTCATCCTTATAAACTTCAACACGGACGGCAAAAAGAAAAAAACCTACGTTACCAACTAATCTTCACAGGTTCTTAGAAAGGGATGTTGTCAGGAGGAATGAGTGTCCTAACGCCTCCGAGAGCGTAATTCCCCTAAACTGACAATTTTAACAATGACTGGAATATGGCATGAGAAATAAGTTTTACATTTTCCTGTATCCCATCTATGAGAATGGCAGATTTTTGTGTTTTACCCTAGATTTTCACAAATTAAAGATGTGTGTAGAGTCCCTCAAGAAAGAAATGTGCCAGATTACTTGCATAAGCCACGTAAGACCACGAGATCGTCTTTCCTTTTTTTTTTTTTCCCCTCCAAATCTAAAGCTTCTGGAAACGCAACGAGCACAGACATTCGCTCACGTGGTTGGAGACAATCACCGAGACTCCTTAAAATCTCGACTGTGAAAAAACAAGATAGAATCAAAGGCACAGTGCTAAAATAAACACTGGGTGTGTGGCCCTTGCTCTGCCAGATGGGACCTACAATGGTATTTGAAATACATTAAATACTCAACACGGTTCAACCAAGTGGCACCAGACGAGCACAGACATTCGCTCACGTGGTTGGAGACAATCACCGAGACTCCTTAAAATCTCGACTGTGAAAAAACAAGATAGAATCAAAGGCACAGTGCTAAAATAAACACTGGGTGTGTGGCCCTTGCTCTGCCAGATGGGACCTACAATGGTATTTGAAATACATTAAATACTCAACACGGTTCAACCAAGTGGCACCAGAGGCTCGAAATGCAGCCACAAAACGCCTCTTAGGCA
>NW_009722305.1:33941-40296 GCF_000703405.1 Apaloderma vittatum | reverse complement strand
AAGCAGCCTCCATTTGCCACCTGGATCTTGCTGGGGTAGGTTTTTTTGCTTGGTTTTTCTTTTTTTTTTTGAAGAGGATGGGCTTGAAATGTACAGAGTTGCTTATAAAACACCTTTTTTTCTTAATTCAGCTGCGTTGTGAAAATGCAAAAAAACCCCAGCCTTTCGGGGATAGCAGACTAACTGCAGAGGCACGACAGAAATATTTCTGTGGGAAGTGAAAAGGTGAGAAATGCCTGTTCTTCAAAAGAAACGCGTGGCTCAGGTCTTACGCTGCTTCCGCTACGGAGCCACACGCTGGCTGCGGTGTTCGATTAATTATAAACTCCGTGCTCCGCAGTTATCCCACTTTGTGCCTGGGTAAGCATGACCAGCGTATGATTCTGGGTACGTAAATACTTAATAACAGTCTGGGGGCACCTTATAACTGCCTTCCAATACCCAAAGGGAACCTACAGGAAGGCTGGGGATGGGGTTTTTACAAGAGTGTCCGGCGATAGCACAAGGGGAAATGGATTTAAACAGGTTTAGATTGGATCTTGGGAAGAAATTATTCTTCAAGACTCTGGAACAGATTGGCCAGAGAGGTCGTGGATGTCCCCATCCCTGGAGATGTTCAAGGCCAGGTTGGATGAGCAACCTGGGCTGGTTAAGAGAGGTCGGGTTGGACGATCTCTAAGTGCCTCCCAACCTCAGCCATTCCACGATTCTGTGATTCTATGAATAACGCCAACACCTTCAGTGGACAGTAACGCTCAAGTGTCAGCTCTGCCGTAAAGAGAATTTGATTAAATCTCCTACAAACCACTCAATTAAGAACACATCAACCCCGTGCAAAGAGTTAAGAAGGTAGAGGCTTCCTTGGCATCTCTGCATGACTAACCCCTCACCAATAAATGGGCCTTTTCATTATAAAGACACACAAAACCCACAGTTTTCTCCAACTGACAGAACGTCCCAGCTCCCAGTTGGCACAAAGCAACGCCAACAGGGCACAGCAGCGTACCCGAGACGCATCTTGTTCATCTTTGTGTCGATAAAACAGTGAATAACTTTGACCTCCCTCCTGTCCTCCAGTGAATAACTTTGATTCCTGTCCTGTTCTCTAGTGAATAACTTTGATTTCCCTCCTGTCCTCTCTGAAAACAACACCGCGTTTGTCCTAGCCAGGAGCAGCAAGGGCAGAACCTCGTCCTAAGGTCCTTCTAATCTCGTGACCAAGCGACATGTTAATCTAGACACAAAAAAACCCCATCTCCTACAAGGAGAGAAATTTTGTTTAGCCCAAAGAGTCAATTTTTCCAACTCAAAATGAAGCTGATGGTTCTCGAGCCATGTTCTGATCACACCAACACGGTGACATTTCCTCCGACACGTCCCCAGTTTTTCTGAGCTTGCAAAAACTTTACTGGAAGCCAGAGAAAAATCAGATTTTTGGCAAAAATTCCTGGAATTGCCACTCATTAGAGAACATTTTTGTTAAAAATTATTTGCTTTGAAACTCACCGCTCCAGCTGGAAACCAGAAAACCATTCTGCTGAGTACTTCAGCAACACTTTCTGGAGAGACCCAGCACCAAGCGATTATTCATCAGGAGCCTTAGCTTTTCTCCTAGGTCCCCAGCAGTAATCGAGATTTTTTTTTCCCTCCTCTGATTTTGAGGTTTTAAAAGAAAAACGATGGGAAACCTCGTTTGAACAAATCAATTACCTCCAACAAAAAAACTGAACAAGCCCTTCTTGCCCTGTAGGCGCCCCACGCAGCTGGATGTGACACAGTCGGGCACCGCGGTCTATCTGCTCAATCTTTCTGCTCTGCCAGTTGTTCCATCCAGAGTTTGTACCCTTTCATTTTTTCACACTTTTTTTTTCTCACGCCGTATTTTCCGATGATACGTAAATCTCCCGGTATATTATTTTGGCCCCGCTGGCTACGTGAAAAGAAAGAATGGCTCACTGTGATCCCTTCCCCCCGACCCCGAGAAGTTTTTCTTTCTTTTCTCCACCCTCCCTCCCATTTTTCTTGCATTTCAATGTTATTTTTAACATTTAATACCAGCTTCTGGTCCCTCATTCCAGATGGCGCCAACTCCTGAGATACCCCAGGCGTTCTCCACTCCCGTTGACTTTGAGCCCACGTAAAACAGACCAAGCACTAGGGCTGAGCTCTTAACTATTCTTTTTTTTGAGTACTCTTAATGCTGCATCTTGTAAAACCTCACTTATTTGAAGGAATTATACGCAACATTCACTTTTTCTTGCACTAAAATAGAGCTAGAGGTTGGAGGCAGCCCACAGAAATACCCTACAATGGATCAAAGAACTCTCAAATCCCCATTGTACCACAGCCGCCACGTCGCTGAGCAGAAAATTGTGGCTTCTGCACAAAACCCTCAGAGATATTAACACGGGCCTCTGCTGTGCTTAGTTTTTGTTTGTCCTTTTTTTTCTTTTAAACAAGCTTTCTTCAGTTTCAGCTAAAAGTGTTGACGGAGGCACTTGATTACACTCAGAGCCTTAAAACTTTCCATTTTTTTCTTATTTGAGCCCTCACCCTCAAAGAAGAAAGGAAAAACTTCCAGGTAGCAGAATGAACACAAAAATCTTGTTTTCTAATCAAATATCACCATCTCAATGGAAAAATATTCCAGCAGCCCTTAACGCAACTGTTCAGCATAAGCCTGGGCGCACACTGGTCCATCGCTGCTGGGTCAGTCATGGTGAATAAAAAGGAGAAAATGGGGAAATATCTTACTGGCCACTGCAGTCCCGCTGGCTCCAAAGAGAGGTTCAACATTTGGATTTATTACAAAACCTCAGCACGTGGTACTGCTGCTGTGCTCGTTCAGCGGCTCTTGGTTTACCGATACAGGATGGGCAATGGCGCGAGCAGCGCTGCTCCCCGGAGGCATACGTACAAGCAGGACTTGAAAAATCACGGAAGGAGCACTCAAAAATCCCCGACTGTCATCTCACAGGGCTCTGCAGGGAGCTCCACGCTGGTCTCATTTCTTGGAGGTCTCAGGCAAGCCCCCCAAACCCAGGTGCGCTAGAGGAGTGCAGGCGAAACTGGAAACCAGCTCCTTCTCAATCGTCCTGGATACAATGAGCAATCCTGGCCCATTCCTGCCCACTGGGACAAAAGCTGTTTGTCAGAACGTTAGTAGGAACAACAGGGCAATTTATCCTTGATGAAATTACTTTTTTTTTTTTGTCCACTTGCTTTATTTGTTCCCTCAAGGAGATTAGTGCTTTCTTGAATTTACGAAGACTACTGAACCCTGAAAAAATCAGCGTATGCGAAGCTCGCTGGGAAACCACCTCTGGTATGTTCATAGAGCACACCACATTGATTATGTCGCATACGCAGCCTTTCAGCACGTTAAATTGCTTCTCCCTGAAAGCTCTCCTCCCACTGAGCCTGCTAATTGTTTCTGCTTTTAAAAGTTAATAGTGAATTTAGAGTTGGGTAGAGATGCTGGTTTAATAACCCCTGAGAGTCCAAAAGAGGTACTGGATAAGCACCAGCCGCAAAAGCCTCACTGCACCGTTGGTTAAACATGACTTAGAAGAGACCACCCCATCAAAAAGAGGAAACATGGGTCCATCCCTTACTGTGCCGTGAAACTGCCATCATAAGGCCAATTTCTGCCCCAGGGCAGGACCTCATCCAGCTCCTCCCAAGAGCAAACCGTCCCTTTACCATCTCAGAACATCAACACACCCTTTTCCCCACCTGCCCGAGCCCTCCTGTGCCAAGGGGCTGGAAGCTGCTGGGAAGACCTGACTTGGATTCCTTGCCTAGACCCCTCTCCAAAGCCATTCAGTGAAATCTGACCATTTAGTGCCAACTTTCAACGTCCCAGAAGCGCTTCCGGGCTGAAAACATGTCCCACAGCAGCATTTCCAGACCCCGAGCCAAGTTTTGGGAATTCCAAACCATCCTCATGCTCTCAGTGCTTCTCCCACTCTTACTTGTCTTCTCAAGCTGCTTTCATAGAATCATTAAGGTTGGAAAAGACCTCTCAGATCATCTAGTCCAACTGTCAACCCAACATTACCGTGACCACTAAACCATGTGCTGAAGTGCCAGGTCTACACGTTTTTTGAACACCTCCAGGGATGAGACACTGTTCCCTTTAACGAGCCACCTTCTAACAAATCAACAAATATTTGTTTTCTATTTTTCCTTCACCAAGGCTCCTGCGCTCACTCCCAGACATGTATTCATGTACATCTCCCACCTGCTTTGGAAATCCCGTTTGAAACCGCACGCCAGAACACTTTTAAGACTTATGAGCCGATACGGTGAGAGGGAGAGAAAAAAAAATTAAAAAAGCAAGCTGCCTGCACGCCTTTGAGACAAGACCAGTTTTACACTGGGAAAAGGAGTCTCCAACACCAGCAAACCTCCTGACGTGTGCAGTACGAGGTGAAGAAGAGTTCCCTCTCATTTTGCTTTTCTTTTAGCCTCTCGTGAGAGAGTGAGGGTGGGTGCCTCCCCACACCCAGGGCTGCCCTGCCAAGGGCTGGCGATGCACGAGCTCATCGAGGCTTTTCCAGAGCCAACTGCGCAGCCCAGTCACCAGTTCACCTGGAAACAAGGACATTCAGCCAGATTTTTGTTTTCCCACCTTCTAAGAAATAGACGGGAGGGAGGGAAGCTAATATTAGCTCTTCCAGGAATAGCTAGATGGCTAAAAAGAGAACAAAGGTGATAAAACAGACTGTCTGCGGCAGCTGCAGGAGAGGTTTTATCCCTCCAGCCTGCCTGTCCTCCTCCCCAGCAGCCTCTGCCTCTTCTTGATGCAAGACCTGGACGAAACCCGTGGGTCAGCCCTGCAGCACCCACCGCCAAAGGGCGACTGGGTTAAATGTGCATCAGCTAAAATGGATCACGCTGCTAGGTTTGGGTCTTCTGCAAATTTATAAAGGAAGGAAGAACCTCCGGCCAGCTCGAGCAGCTCAAGCTCTTTATTAAAGCCCATAGATCACTGCATGCCCAGGAGGGGAACAACCAAACACTTTGCGTTCCCACGAAAGCCCTCGCTGTAAAACCCAAAGGGCTTTAAGAGAACTGGACACGGGTTTTGCAGATTCCCTGCTGAGGAGATTACTCAAAGAGACAAAGGTGGTTTCGACCCAAATCCCAGCAGCCTCACACAGCTGGAGCTGCACCCCGAGCTCCAGCGGCACCTCGGGATCACACATTCACCGCCGGGATCACACATTCAGGTGCCCGCCCTCCCCTTCTCCTCGTTTCTGATCCCACCACAGTGCTGAACGCGGGATCTGTGCATCAGTATTCCCAATCTCTTTCAAATAAAGCTTTTTAACTGATAAATCACCTGATGGCTCAACTGGGCAGGACAAAGACCCTACTCCACAACAAACGCAAAGCAAGTGGGGTAACTGCCCCTTGCAAAAGCTCGGCTACAACTGAGTCAGAGCATCGAAAGCCATGAGTTCAAACTCCTCCCACACATTTTGCTTCCAAAAAGCTGGGTAACAGTGAGGAACCACATAATTGGTTCCCATTTTCTGCAACTACATTCTGCCTTTTTTGGGCCACCACCAGGCCTGGCTTTAATGGCTTGCAAATCACACACTGAAACAGTCATAAATGACACTGAAGTACTAAAGGACTTTTTTCTCCCCTCTTTCTCAGAAACAAAGGCTTGACATGTTGGCTGCCTTATTCAGCCAGTCGTGAATGTGCCCGCTTGGAGGAGTGTAATTACAGCAATCTAGTAAGGGGGTTTAATTTTTTAAGCTAAAAAAACAATAGGAAGCTGGAGGAAATGGAAAACAGAAGACCACTGGACACAGCAAAGTTTTCCAGGAACCACGTGGGAGGGTGTTTGTGGAAACACATGTTCTGGCTGGGGTTAACAGTGCTGGACAGTCACTAAGCAAAGAACATCCAACAAGGCTACAAGCATGTCCTGTAGCATCTCCAAGGGTGCAACTCGCTTTGAGCTCAAGGGAAGCTACTGCCAGTTCCCGGTGGGTATTCTCTCTCACCACGTGAGAAAGGTCTACGACACCGTGACCGAGGTGCGCTTGCTCCACAGCGCAGACTGAATTTCTGAAGGTGGCTCCACAGGAGATCCCGATGCCGCGTCCCTCCTTCCCCCAAAAGCAACCGAAGAAGGCGACACCGCGGATACCCGCCTTCCAAAAAACACACCAGCAACCGCAGAGGCAGCTTCCAGTGCCTCACCATTCATTTATTTAGTGTAACCAGAAGACCAGTGATGTGCTGCAGTCCTGGCGACGGCCGTAAGAACAGCGGAGAGGCTATGGCAGGCAACCCTGATGCTCGGGGAAAAGGCAGAAGCTTGGTTTTGCTCGTT
>NW_009722305.1:29673-33910 GCF_000703405.1 Apaloderma vittatum | reverse complement strand
TCCTGCAAACTGCAGCAGAACACAGACCTCCCCAAATGGGCCCCGAAACTCATTTCACCTCCATTTCTGCATAATCATCACAGGCAGACAAGGAATGTCTCCTTGCATATGAATAAAAGCCAAGAGCTTTTACAGAATAAAATAGCTTGTTAGTTGTGTTTTTAACCCTTGCCAATTTGGGCACACGAGAGCAAAGAAGGGCTCGTCGCCGCCACGTTTTCCTGGCGACGGGAATCCCACAAGGGACGTGAGGATCCGATCCCGTGATGAACGTCTTGTTTGGATCAGTAACCAGCCAGGCACCTGCGTGCACATCGCTCCTCCAGACAACCCTCTGCATCTATTAGCAGCATCTGCTGCTAATAAACAAGAAGCCAAGCTACCAGCTCGGTGCTATTTTTGGATTAGAAGCCTGTCTTGAAAGCAAAGGAAATTTCCAGCTTTCACAAACGCCTTTAACCTTCATTCTGCGGGAAACTACCTGCTGTATATTCCCACCAGGCATATACTCGCAGATTCTTTAAATTACCTGAAATGTTGGTAGCTTAGTTTTCCAAGTGGGAAGCTAAAGCACGCTGCCAGAAGAGAGAAAATAAGGTTATAAACTGACATTAGCCACAAGCGCAACATCAACCCAACTCTATGCCGCTGAGCCAGACAGATGAGCCATCAGCTGTCCATACAGAAGGACGCTGAGAAGCAAAAGAAAATCCCTTGTCCTGGGCCACCAGAGGCTCCCGGAGCTAAGCCACACACTCTCGAGATCCGAGCAAAGCGCTTTTGCACAGTCTGTGCCATCAAAAGTCCAGTGGAAGCAATAAGCTCAGCAAAGCAGTGGTGCTAAGGGTCAAAAAACCTGAAATCTTAGTCTTTACAGATGGATTTGCAAGGAAACAATGAGGTCTCCTTCCACCGCGAGACAGTGCAGGGCATAACACCAAAATAAGCACTTCTGTCACAGTTCTCGGGGTCCAAAAAATATAAATAAAAGACGGAATTGCAGATTCAAATTGAAGGGATTACTCCTGTGATAAGTACAGCACCTTGTCTTGTATCACAACTAGCCCTGACACTTTTCTCTGACTAATCCCTACAACAGATATCACCGGGCCTCAACCAAAACCACAGATCCTCAGTGACTTTTTGCTTCAAAAAATCGCAATCTCAGTTTGGTTGCTCAAGTCTTGTATTAGCGCTGGATGTTGCCGGCAGAATTCTGCCGGCGCTCAAATCTCTGCACGTGGATCTCAAGGTACGAAGGGTCCTGAAGCCTGGCTCAAGTCACAGACCCACCAAACGTTAATTTTTAATTCCTCTCTATCGAGTGCCAGTGGTCTGCACGTGCCCAAAGTCAGCAAAGCTGGAGGCAGAGGAGCACGAGGCTGACACACATGAGCCAAACGCAGCACAAAAGCTCCAGCTCAGAGGCCAGGTTAAAGAAAGGACCCAAACCCAACATGATTCCTTTTATCTCTACTCGAAACAGAGATGCAATTTTTCTCGCCAGCACTATAATTTGGGGGAAAGTGGTGAGGACTGACCTGGGATTTGTGAATACTTCTGGCTGGCAGTGCTGCAGGGGTGGGGGAAACCACCGCTAAACGTCCTCTCCTCTCAACCCTGGAGAAAATTCTTGCAACCAGAGAACCAAAGGGCTGCAATCGCAGCCAGGCACCCACCCAGAGGGTTCTGCAGTGACATGTTGCTGCTCCCCATCACACACACCAGCCCGAATACTCCTGCCACCCTCCCTCCTCCCCGTGTCTCTGCCGCATTGCGTGCCAGAGTCCGAAATATTCCCCCTATTCCAAAACTCCGATTAGGGACCGAAGCACACATCTGCACATCAAAGACCTCCCAGCCCTGTCACCTGCAGGGCTGGGGAAGGGAAGGAGCAGAACAGAGGTGATGGGAAGGGACTGATTTTTGCGTAGGGGGAGCTCCCCATTGAGATTTTTGTCAGAGCGTATTTAAAGATCAAGGGGCGGGGGGGCTGCAGCTCCTCCGAGCTTTCGTAATTCCTGCTCAGCACAAACCTGGCTTCAGCAGCTCTCCTCCTCCCTCCCCCTGCAACCTTTCTCAGCATCCAGAACAAAGTGTCAGCTACAGACTGGTGTCACCCTGAAATCTGCTGGCGGGAAGTCGTTGTTTTCGCATTTCTCATTTTTCCACTGAAGTCCGCATTACCCCCAGTGGCTTGAATATTCAGAGAGCTCAGACAACAGACACTGATGGCTCCAGTATGTGCCAAAAGGAGACTGTCAGAAGAGAAAAGCCAATCCCTCTCACATGCACTAAGATGCTTTTTGCTTTTCCTGAATGGCCAAGTCCCTTTCTCTCCACCCCTTTCTTCCTTCTTCTCTGATATAATCACCCAAAACGTGTTGGGCTTCAGATACTAACTTCACCACCAGACCCTCACTCTGAAGCCATCCTTGCAGCCACTTAAGCACTTGACGTACCCAGACAAGCTGCTGGAGCTGTCTCTATCCTGATCCTGGTGAAAATCTCCCCAAAGCTCAACGCTGCCAGAGGAGCGCAGCTGTTCATTTAATTTTGTTCCAACCTTTAAGGCTGGTGGACTGCTCCACAAGGGCCACACCTGAGCAGTCAGCTCAGTTTGAGGTGCCTACCCCTGTGGTACCCAGCTGCACTGGCCTGCAGAGCACTAAGACATTTCCAGGGAGAAAAGCATGGGGCAGCAGATCACTCGCAGATGGATTTAAGCTGCCCGATCTTTAGCCTCACTTTTTCTTGGTCATTGTTTAGAAATCCCTTCAAAGCAGCACAGGGAGCGCAGCGTGGAAACCACTGCTTGCACCAACACACCTGAGACACCAGTTGTTGGAGCCTGGCGAGTTTCCATGGCGATCCTCAAACTCACTACAAAGAGAAAATGCCTGGATGGCAGAGAAGGATAAAGTTTTCGGCTCCGACCTCTCTTTGAGATGACACCCTGGTTCTCAAGCCACGCTCCGAAAACGAGTGAAGAACCCACTTACTTCAGGCACAGGCGAAGAAGCCCGTCCTCCTCCTCCTCCCGTGCAAACCAGTGCAGAGCTCGCCAACGCCAAGGGGCTGCAACTCCGCGGCCGACAGCCAATCCCACCTTCTTTATCCTTCTGTAGAAAGCTTTCAGCCCCTCATTTCGGAGGCTCTGCCGGCACACGGATTTCTGCAGAAGCAGCGCTGAAGGTCGGTGCCGAGAAGTGAAGGGACCACCTCTGCCCTGCCCAGGCAGGCAGCAGCACGTCTCCAGCCTCCTAATTCCATGCCAAAGCCTTCAGACCATGTCACAAGAGTGTGCTCTCTAATTAGATGACTTGCATGACTAACCAACACAGTGTGAACCGTACGTGTCAGCTAGGGCAGTCTAAACCACGGCTCAGATTTCCCTTTGGGAGAATCCTTCTGCTTTAGAGATTGATATTTATTTTTCAACGAACGCATGGCTACAGATGTTCATGTGGGTACAGAAACAGAACAGAGAAGGAGCGTGCACACACCTTCATCAGCACTTCAATCCGATTTCTAGTATTTTGTAGATTTTTCTTCTCCTTTCCATAGCTCCAACAAACAATAACCCATTAGCTGAACTCAAAAATAAACCCCAACAGCTTCAAGCTATAAATAACCAAGTCAAATACACAAGGATTCTGTAAACTCTTATTTTCACCATTCAAGGGCAAGAAAACAGGAAAGATGAGAAGAAAGGGTGGAGTTAGATTTCTCTTTTTCTTTTTTTTTTTTTTACAGCATATTGCTGTAACAACAGATAATGCTTAGATACAAACGCTGAGCAGATTGTCACGGCCGAAGAGATAAAGATGTGAGCTGGAGAGTCATCAAGTGGCTGAGCCCGTGCAGATGTCCCTGAACAGCCCCGAGGCACGGGACAGAGAAAGGGATGAAGTCAAGGTTTACAGCAGGAAAGCCACAGCACACGTGGGAAGCTCCTGTCCTGCATTAGAAAAGCCCAATTTCCCCCAGACATCTCTTTCGGGACTTGAAGAGGGCTGGGAAAGCGCAACATGCTGCGACCTGAGCAACCGCAGAGAGGGAAGGAAGAGAAGAGAGGAAATTTAAAGAGAAAATCCATGCACCACAACAGTGACGTGACTGCCTGTCTCCAAAAACCCCGGAATTACGTGCCCCACCAAGTTTGACACGTCTGCAAAAACAGAGGATTAATTCCTGCCTACCTAAATTCTCCCTGTACTTGCTCCGAGGCTGGTGA
>NW_009722305.1:0-29642 GCF_000703405.1 Apaloderma vittatum | reverse complement strand
CTGGTGAGCCCCATAGGGCGGTGGCTGCAGCTGCGGCACAGCCACACCGCTCCGTCCCCTTGGAGCGCGGAAGCCCCTCGAGGATGCTCAGGTGTCCCTCTCACAGGAAAACATCCCACACCAGCCGGGATGAACCCATTTGAGTGGGCTGGCATCTGGTCGAGCCCAGCACCATCTGAGGCATCGAGATGAAGCGAGTCGCTGAGGATGTCCCAAAGGTCAGGGATGTTTGGCACCTCTCTTCGGCCAAGAGGGCTACAAGGTTGCTGTCCCGGCCTCTCAGCAGGAGTTCTCTGTGCACAAACACCCCGTAGGATACTTTAAAAAAACCTCAGTACCTTTCTGCCGATTCGCTCCTATCCCCGCTTCTTAATAAGAGCTTGCAAACCTCATTTTAAAAATGATGGTTCTCATCATACTCGGGCATAATTATTTTTGTTTAGGGATGGAGGAAAGGAATGGTATAAATTACGCTTAAGAAAATCCTTTGGCATTTTAACAGGCATTGGAAAGAACCAATTTCAGAGCGCTGCCTTATAATGGATATCTCCATGGATACGTCTTTGTCAGCACCTCGTTAGGTAAGAGCCAAGACGTGTAAGAGTATCTTCTCCTGCATTTCAGAAGGTGCCTCAGAAACACTAATTATGCAAATCTCCATCCTCTAACTGATGGATTCTTACAAGTTCAGGTGACAAAATGCACAAGAAGAGCTGCGCTAGGAAAGGGAGGCAAGATATTTCATTTAGCCTCCCTTAGATTGCTGACACTTCGACAATTCCCAGAGACTGGGGAACCCTTTTAGACCACAAAAATTGCTTTTCCTCCGCCCCCTCTCTTTTCTTTTTAAAAGTAAGAAGGCAGAAAGGAAGAAGACAAACGGAGAGGCAGAATTCACAGAGCAGCCTCTGGGACACCTGTGGTGGTTGAAAGAAAACAGAAGAGCAGAACCATCACCAGGACCTGGCAACTGGAGAGACACAGCCCAGAGGGGTTAGGATGAGTACTCCTTCTAGATTAGTGACTGATCAGTCCACACAGGGACAGACACTTCAGTTAAAACAAAAATCCAGAAATCCAGCCCTGGCAGAAACACAGGAACCACAAAACCACCTTGACTTGCAAAACAGCATCAATGTCACCAGAAGGCAGCACCCATGTCACCTGTAAGCTAGACACGGTTAACAAAAACCTCAGAAACAAGATGAAACGTGGGTCCCACGGGGCCCTCCGCTTTGTTCTCCCACTGCCGAGGACAACAGAGGTTACAAACACTGCAACCTCCTACTCCTGCAGCAGCTGGGAGCCCACTCACACCTCAGCACGGCTCCGAGGAGGGTTTTCCTCTACCCCTGCGTTGTCACCACCAGCCACTCTGACTCACGGGAGAAACCCTTTGCACAATGATGCTGATGCAGAACAGCCCCACGGGACCACTCGCCCGCTGGGGACTGCCAGCACGCTGCTTCTCGGCAGCTTCGCAGGTGGGAGCAGAGAAAGTGGGAGCTCCAAAATAGGAGAAAAAACTCCCACCAACAGCCAGCCGGGTGCTTGCACCCCTTCCCACGGCAAAGCTCAAGACTGAACCTGCAGGGACGACCTCCAAGAAGAAAAAAATCTTACTGAATTCAGTAATCCAAGACAAGAGTTCCCTGTTGGAAGCGTTTTGCGGGTTTTGGGGGGTTTTGTTGTTTTTTTTACCCAAGACCTTCCTGTGCGAAGTTTCTATTTCAGGCAACACAACTTTGAAAGCTCAGGAACCAAGTGGAGCCCTGCCAGGTTTCTCACATCCAGAACAAAGATAGCTCACCTGAGAAGCTGCCACTGCAAGGCTGTCAACAGCAATCAGGGTTCAGTCTTAGGGCTGGGACGGTGGGACAATGTGGAAAGTTGGTTCGTGCAGGTAAAAAGTCAGAGTCTGGGAGCGCCGTTTTCTCACCAGCATCAGCTCACACTCAGTCCAAAACTGGGTTCAGACTAAGAGGGGTGCACAGGAGCATCGAAAACTGTCCAGGAAGTACAAGATACTGGCTGCACTGGAAGCTGAGATTCAGTTTACTGGCAAGCGATGCTGAGTTCCAAACAGTTACCCCTCCAAGCATCACCTTGCTGGCAACTTACCCTCAGCCAAATGGTGCTCACACCCTTCTCCAAAGTTCATCCCAAGTCCAACTTCCATGTGTCAACTTAAAAATTAAAAGCCAATTCTGAGTGTCCCCATCACCCACATGGACGATGAGGATACCAGCACTTCACCATTCCCACGGGATGGATGTGGCAGCCTCAGGCCGGAGGGCCCAACACCACGAGACACCGCGCACACCCGACATCTCCAGCTGACTACACTTTGTCCCTTGATGGCTGCTTCACGGAAACTCCTCTGCCGCTCATTTGCAAAAACCGAACTTCATCAACGCCTGGGGAATTCAGAGCGTTGCTGGGACAGACGCACCAAAGCAGGTCAGTCCCTGTTTCATTAGACAACACCGGTGCTCTCCACCACCATCCTCAGCTCCCAGGGCACCGTCCTGCCACCCCAGGGCACAGCAATCACAAACTCTTCCTTCTCTTCCTGACACGTGGATTTTGACCGAGCAGTGACCGTACCCCCAGCTGAGCAGAACAAGTAATTTCTGTTTCATCCATCACACAAACACCAGTGGATTTAATTATGCAAGAGGTGGCTCCCTCGTGGCCCATCCTCAGTATCGGCCCTTTACCTGCAGCTGTGGGAGCAGAAATATTTTGAGGTTTTCTAACAACAGTGTCTGTCATCCCAAAGAATCCCCCGTCACTGTTAAAACAGGGAAGAGCTTTACTCATCCCTGAACTGTAACCGCTTCAACGGCGCAACGTGGCAGCTCTTCAGCACACACGGTGATCTGGACATGAAAGGAGGAAAGTTTCCCCAACCTGTGACAGGAAGGCAAAAGGAAAGAAAAAAGAAAAAATAACTCGATGCAGCGAGTTTCTCAGCACTGAGACCTTTAGCACAGTCCTACCAAAGCAGTCAGTCCCTCGGGGACGCTGCCAGGCACACACAGGGGTGGCTCTTCAGATGCACAAGAGTACAGAAGCTGTCGTGCTCTGATCGTGTTGAAAACATTTCTTTTCTTTTCTTTTCTTTTTTTTTTTAAGACCTTCAGGCTGGAGACAGCGCTGCAAGACACTGATAATGCCGCTGAGTTCGGTCCCCTAAAGTAAACATCGACGTCCTGCAGCTCGCGCAGAGCTCAGATGTGGTTCAGGCACTCCTCAAACACAGGAAGGAAACGGCGCAGTTTCCAGAGAGCACTTCAGTGTCCCAAATGCCACTAATTTTTTAAAAGGCAGACTTATGCAAACCTGAACTTCGAGCACTTTTTTTTTCTCCCAACCATTTTCTCTAGGAATCCCTCTCACGGAATAAAGCCTTGCTGTGCATAAGAAAGAAGATGTATCTATTCCTGACAAAAAAATCCCTTTCCTTCTGTAAGGAAAATCCAAGTTTCCTGGCTCCCACCTCTGCTCAGCTCTCCCAAGAGCAGCAAGCCAGGGCTCCCAGCTACCAACCAAGCACTGTAAAACTTCTGATTTCCTCAAGGTTCAGTTGGCACAATTACTGTTCCTGATAGGTGTGGCAGCAATTTGCACCTAAATGTCTCCTTTAGCGCAGCTATGAAGAAAGCAAATTGCTACAGTCAACCAAATTCAGGTTCTTAATATTGAACACGGCACCAGTAAGTTCAGCAGCTGAATATAAACGCTTGTAACCTGTAACAGAGGTCAGGGAGTCAAGAGCAGTTAATTCCTTTCTGCCACAGCCGTCCTCCATGGCCCCGAGGAAATCACATGGCTTTTCTGAGTTTCATTTTCCTATCCAGCCGTACACGAACGATAAGAGTCGTCGGAGTGATGGGAGGAAAGCACTCTGAGAGCAGACATGCCAGCTACCCTCCACGAATACTTCTGTGGCACGACATCCCTTTTCGACAGAGGATTTCTTTTTATTCTTCATGAATTTCCTCAACAACTACAGCTTCCAGAACACATTTTAAGAGAACGACATGCTTGAATATTAATGCTATCGAAAAAATAATGGGAGTTGAAAGTATGTCCTTGATCACGTCTAGACAGAACCAGATATAATGGATTTCTAGTACCTAGGTAGTAGATATAAATAGATTAATATGACACAAAGACCTGGAACATCTCTATGCATTATCCAGAGGGCAGTGATCTTACAGCACAAGCCCTTACTGATTCTCTGCATCATTCAGCTCCCGAATCGCTGCCTGCAAAGTACCCGGAGCAAAATGATCAACGGGCGCTGGGGAGTTGCTCAGAGTCCACTTGCAAACCTCTTCTGGTAAAGGGAGCGACAAACCTCACCAGAACTGACAACAGAACTGAAGCTCAGTAGACTTTAAAGATCAGGAACATGCACCCAAGGACTGCAGGCAAAGTGTCCCACCAGTCCCGGAGCTCGGACAGGGATGTGAGCGTTCAAACAACCGGCCAAGAAAAGACGAACGGCAGGGAGGAGGTCAAACTTGGGTGTGAACTCCAGGACTGGGTTTGAGAAGCCTGGAAGGCAGCAGATGAATTCCAAACTCCGAGCTCCTACGAAATTCAGACACCCATCCCATCACAGCCAGCAGCCCAGAAAAGGCAGGAACATGGTCCCCATGGATGCACCCCAAATCTCTCCTGCATCCCCTCCTCACCAGCGGTTCCTTGGCAGCCTTGCATCAAGCTCATCACTCTAAGCTTCCAGTTTCTTTTCTCACTGAGAAAAAGCCACCATCAGGAAGTGGCAGACTTTTCCAGGGAGGCTTAGCTGGTTTCAAGCCATGGCCAAAGCAGCACTTGCTCCCCATCAAGTTCTGTTGAGAACCCCAAATATTCCCATTTGCAGTAGCAAAAAAGGAATCTCATGGCTGTCGAGGAGCAAAAACATGCGGGAGCCCAGGAGCCCTGCCCGAGTTTCAGACAAGCCCTACTCCCATTTCCTGGGTCCACAAATCTGTTTCCCCAAGGGCAGGCACAGAAATGCTGATTTGGACCCGGATTTGGTAACAGCAGCAGGAGCGTTGGCATGAGAAGCACTCGCACTCAGCCAGCAGCTCAGCAACATGAAGACCTTTGTCAAGAAAGGGGAAAAATGAGAAAGAAAGGGGAAA
Organism: Apaloderma vittatum; assembly: GCF_000703405.1. Lineage (NCBI taxonomy): Eukaryota > Metazoa > Chordata > Aves > Trogoniformes > Trogonidae > Apaloderma > Apaloderma vittatum. The sequence continues at coordinate 24,480 of NW_009722305.1, read as the reverse complement.
AAAAATAAAATAGAGAGAGCAGGAGTGGGTTCATCTACGAGTTGAGGCTGTTTTAGGTGTAAGCCTGGGGGAATTAACTTCAACACTCCATTTCAGCTTCTTTTTCCCTTTCTCTTCTGCGCAAACTTGCATCTCTCTCCTGTCAGACTTTGATGGCTTTATGTAACTGTTTAAAAATTGAACAAGCTTCTTAACTGAGGTTTAGCAGAACACACTTTTTTGCCTCCCTCTCGAATGCACATTAAGAATAAAGATTTCCGGAGAAAACAAGACCTTTTCCATCCTCTGACATCAGCCGCTGTAGCACACAAAGCCACGTCCTTGAGGACTGTTATTTTTTTGTACATTCTGTTCCAGTACGAGCCAACACATCTGCAGCCCCAGTGGGCTTTACAACTGGTAGCTGGGAAGAAAAACTCATCCCAGAGAAAATACACAGGTTAACCACTGCCACAGCACCCACAGTGCAATGCTTCCACAGCGGGGAGAATCCTAGAAAGCAGTAACGATGAAAAAAAACCCCAAAACCCTGGCAGTAAGGCAGGACAACAAAAGCTCCATGGAGCAGGCATGGGTTTACTCCATATTACAGCCTGAGAAATAGTCTAATAATTATTATCATTCATGAGAATAATTATTTTTTTTTTTTAATACAAGCTAAAACAGTTTCTGCTCTGTGAGACTGGCTGAAAAAGCTTGAGAAGAGGCTCATGGCTCAAAAAAAAACAACCTGGAAGCAAATAACCCCCACCCTTTTCTCTGTGTTTGTATTTCTTAATTACATCCCTTTCGAAGCCAGAAACGCGTTTGTTGATGCTTCAGGTTGGCGCTGCTGGTGGAAGAGGCTTTCGGGAAACCCCGTAAAAATATTCAGTGGCGAGATTTGTAATTAAAGCCCTCCTCTCCTTTCACTTTGCCTACGAGAAAGTGTTTGCTCTTGAGGGCTGTGGGGTTCCTTAGGGCAAATGCTGCTTCTCACTGTTTTTGCAGGAGCTCAGAACAACAGACTCAGTCCCGGCCAGGGCCCGCGAGCTACATTCAACTACAAACACGTCGCGCCGGCATCTCTCGCTCGAGCTGGTTTGCTTCCAGCTCGGAGCTCAATCACGGGGCTTGCAGCAGCAGCTCCCGCTTTGGGAGACGACAAGCAAAGAGCACCCAGTTTCTGGTGTTCATCCTTCCCTCCCAGGCGAGGGGCAGCTCCACAAACGCCCCTGAGCTGCCTCTTCCCGCTCACTAACCCTGAGCATCCCCGGACACGGTGGTCCCAGCCAGCAAACGCAGAGCTCGTGCTGCACGCCGATGCTACCACCTTCCCTCAACACAACGGTGCTGTGCCACCCTCCGAGTTCCCCCCAGAAAAATAAATCCCAGGGGACACAACAGCAGTGAGTGCTGCAAGCCCAGCAGCACGGAACAGAATTAAACATTTTGGTACCCAGCGTCCCTCGCACCCAAAAGCAGGGGATGTGATGGTCTCACGACGTGCCTGCACGGAGACCGGCGCATCCCAAGTCAACCTTGAGACACGCAGGCAGTCGTGCTGGTGTGTCAGCATCCCACAGAGGGCAGGAACCTGCTTTAGGGGTGCAGCTCAGCCCACGGGCCATACGTGGTGTAGTCTGGCTTTAGGGACTGCCCGGACACAGAATATAGAGAAAGTCTGAAGGACAGAGCCAAGGTCTGCACCGCAAGTGGGACCTTAAGAGTCTAAACGCTGGATGGAGGAGCCACCAGGCTAAGGGTCTAAAAGACAGAGCAGGGTCTTGGAGAAAATCAGCAGGTTTTTAGAGCCCTGACCAAAAGATTGCAGCTTCACGTGGTTTTTGAAAGCAGCCTGCTTCAGCATCTGCCCTGTGCACCCAGGGTTTAGACTCACAGAATCATTAAGGTTAGAAAAGACCTCTAAGATGAGCTAGACCAGTCGTCCAACCCAACACTACCACAACCCCTAAACCATCATCAACCCAACACTACCACGATGCCTAAACCTCCGTCAACCCAACATAACCAGGACTCCTAAAACTTTGTCAACGCAACACCATCATGACCCCTAAACCATCATCACCCAATGTAACCATGACCCCTAAAACATCATCAACCCAACACCACCATGACCCCTAAACCATCATCAACCCAACACCACCATGACCCCTAAACCATCATCAACCCAACATAACCATGACCCCTAAACCATCATCAACCCAACACCACCATGACCCCTAAACCATCATCAACCCAACACTACCACGACACTTAAACTATATCCTGAAGTGCCACATCTCCATGTTTTCTGAACGCCTCCAGGGACGGCATGTGGACCTAACCAGAGAGCAGAAGCATCATCGGCGAAGGAGCGCCTAGCGCAGATTAGCAGGACAATGCCAAGCAGGAGTTATCCGCCGCCAAACTTCTGACCTACTTCTGCGTCGTTTCTCCCCCCCTCCCTGCTCCTGCCCTCAGTCCCCAATTAAATCCGGGCGAGATTTCCTCAATTATCCTCTTCCTGCTAATAGACGTGGAAAGAGGATGCCATAACAATGTATTCCCCTGGCGATGGTTCAAAATAAATCTCAGAATTAATGTTGAAGAGTGCAGGATGCAGGGATATTTTAATTAAGCATAAATGTATAGGAAGGAGCAGTCACATTTAAGAAAGCCGATCTTCCGCTGTCACCACAATACTTCACCTCTCAGCCACGCGGTGAGAATCCTAGTGCTCTTATTTAATTGACAGGCCAGTAAATCAGCACTAATCTCCCCTTTCTGCATAGCTGTGCAGGCTGGAATGTTCAGCTGAGGTCAGCTATTTCAGAATACAGCAACCTGCGCAACCCAAACGGCAACGTGCATGGCAATAATCCTGTTCAAAAAACACTCGAGTTTGGAAAAAGTAAAGCATCCTCATGCTCGAAACAGATCCATACCCGTAACAAAACTTGAGAAGGGGGTCCTGAACAACTCCAAAAAAAATAATAAAATCCGTGTCTGGAAATTTTTGCAGTAGAAAAGGTTATATAAATATATATACACACACATCTTTGGAAAGAGGAGGAGTCGGAATAGATAATTCCTGTTTGAACACATTAAGTAAGATATTCTGATAGGCACTGACCATTCTGAATGAATATAGAGGTAATCTGAACAAGACTTCTGTCTGAGATAAAAAACATCTGTGAGGAATAGGTAATAAACAGCCTGGGAATCGCTTTGCCCATTACAGAAGATGGCAAGTTTTTGTCCAACTTTATAGGCCCCTTCCGACTCATCGCAGGAAACTATTGTGAGGTAAGAAATTGCAAGTCTTCATAAAAAGGAGGCTTTAATCCAATGGAAATTACATCTGCGCACCTACAAGCTGCATTTTCCATACCTGAGTTCTTGTTTTACCTCCTCTATTTATCCAAACCCGTATCTCGGGCCAGAAACGCTCTCTGATCTCCTAACAGCTAGATAACAAACTGCAATTAAACACATTGCTGCAAAGGGAGCTCGGCATAGCAGCCTTACAAAAGAAAGGAAGTTTATCTTAAGCCCGCTGGAGAGTAACTTGCAGTACGTTAAAGGAAGCCAGACCGCATCCCTGCTGCAAAACCCCACGAAGCTTAAAGGCAGCGCGGCCGTGAGCAAACAGCAAACAGCTAGGAGGGCGATCTTCAAATTATTTAGGGCACTGCAGTGCTGAAATGAAAACAGATGAGGACTTCAGCCAAGGTAGCAAAGGAAACACCTCCGCAACGAGATGCGAAATCATCTCCCAGAGCAAAGAACCGACGGGCTGAGAATCACACGAGACTGCGGAAACGAACAGGCTGTGCTAGAAACTGGGCTGAGTAAAGGATGTAAAGGAAGAAAAGGAAAGAAAACACTTTTTTAACTTATTCTCCAGCGTCACACTCACTGGGGGAGCCAGATGTTAATTATTAACACCCCCGGGAAGGGGGCGCCGTCTCTAGAACCCTCATCTCCTTCTTGTCTAAGAAAGGCAGCGGCTCCCATCCCACCGAAATTAAAAGCAGCAACACTCCGCTCGTCTCTGGAAAACACACTTTGTCTAAATATCTCCTGAGAGGCTCTAAACCAAAAGCTGCAGCTTCCCCTCTCGCCTCCCTCCCATCCCTGCTTGCTCTAAGTACACCAAAGGCCTTCGTTTCCACCTTAATGCACATGTACTGAAGCTATTTTTGGCCAAGAGTGACGCGGCTTTGTTTGCATAACTGAGTTCCCACCTCAGGATCTGCCGCTCTAATAGTTTGCGAAATAATAGCTGGAAAATGCCCGATTCCCAAAGAAGTGCCTGTAAAGTTCGGTTTGCCTTTATAATAAGGCCAAAAAAAAAAAGAGAGGAAAAAAGTCCTTCTGCAGAAGCACTTATAAAAAGCTTCAGCAAGATGTAAACCGAGTTATTTAGTGATGGCCAGCTGGGATGCGGGGACTTAATTCTGCTCCACTTGGGGTAAAAGATTATTAAAACAGAGAAGACAAAACTCACAGAGGAAGATAATTGTTTCACGCAGCGCAGTTTCGAACGCTGCAGCCAGATCCACTGCAGACCTGATTTGTAACAACTCCCGTCAACCCAAAATATCATCCACAGGAAACGCAAACTTATCCCTGATGGTTAAAAACAAAAGCACAGCTCAAAATAGCAGCATTTCAGATGAAGCGAGTACGTCGGTTGGACTATTCTCAACTGTCAAAACTGAGCCGTAATCACGGATCTCTCTTGAGCAACATTTGATATTTGTCCAGCGTTAAAAATAAAAGCAAGATATCTTAGAAAAAGAAAGAGATGGACCTAATAAAGGATGAGGGGAAATCATGTGTACAAAAAGATCCAACCACTGGTTCTTCTTGTCCAGTCCCCAACTGCTGGCAAAGGACAGACAAAACCCATTTCTGTAACAACTTGGTCACTGCAAACTGCTGTGGAGGTGGGATGGAGGTTCTCCTGACCTGCACAGCTGACTGAGCCAGGAGAATTGGCCATTTTTTCTGTTTTAGCACATCCTCGTTTCAGCACTTCAGGTTCTTACTTCACTCCCAGCCAAAGTTTTGCCTCCCAGGAGGGTATGGCCTGAGCAAGAACATCGCATTTGGGCAGGATTATTGCTCAGTTTATAACTGAGACATCTCCCTTCCCTATCTTCACCCATCACCCTTACCCACCCCGGCACCCAACAGCAAAAGGGTTTGAAGCATTTTATTTGACACCCTCATGGGCCCCAGTGAAGCCACACAAGACCACGAGCAGCTCAATCCCTTACAAAGCCCGGCCGCAGCTGAGACAAGGGGCAGAGACCGGTGGGGAACAGCTCCTCATCTCTAGGAAGAAATTTCTCACCTGCACAATCCACTGAGCTGCCAGAGATGGGAGGAGAGCCTAGAAGCCCCTTTCTTACCCTGTCCTGAAGAGCCACATCCCGGGAGCTTCACACTGCTCTGGTGAAGTCCTGAAAAGCTTTAATTCACCTTTTTCCTCTTTATTTTCCTGCTTTCTTGAGGATATCACCCTTAAGTGCCCAGAAGACGACTGCAATAAGGCAGCCCTGGCACCACGCTGCTCACTATTCAGCTCAGGCCCTTCCCCAGCGTTACGCTGACGTTGATTTGACACATCCACGTCCACACCTAAATATCTCTGAGACACCAAGCACCCCTACAGCATGGCAAGTCCCCTTTAAAAATAAAGTCACAAACCATCGCCTGGCTGCACGGGGACCTGCTCGTTTCTTCTGACAAGGCCAAACTCATCTAAAAATTTGGAAGCGTATCGAGAGACTGAGAGCTAAGGAGCGCCCATCATACGAAGGGCAGCGGTGGAGTTATTTCTGCCTACCCGTTTCAAGATATCTAGGTTCCTGTATGAGGAGGAGTATAAAAGGGGGGATCATTCAGGACTGACTCATCTCTCTTGGAGGAATCTGCTTCCTGGGCATCCCGCTCCAGCTGCGGTTTACAGCAAGCCTTTGCTGGTTTGCTGCAATTATTTGGCTTTCCTTTCTCTCACTTAACCAAATCAGATACAGCATCAAACTACTTTTGACACCACCACACGAAGCAACAGCAGACAAGCAGATCCGCTCAAGACAATGCTTTGTCGGCACGTAGATCTGCAGGAAAATTTGTCTTGACCTGGGAAGCGAGTGGTGCCCGAGCAGCTCTTCAAGTTCCACCTAAGTTAAACCCACCACTGACGGCAAGAGTCTATTCTTATTCAGATAAGACTGATCTCTTAAGGTTTTTGAACAACAGGATAATATATTTCCCTAGGAATTAGAGGCTGAAAAGAGATTTATTAGGGGAGTTACTCTCTATATTCTGTGCAGCCCATGAAGAGATGACATTTTCCCCGAATCACTGAGGAGGGCGTTGCAGGCTCTGATTTCACTGATATAATACCCAAGTTCCCTTCGTAGCTTCTCATGCTGTTCATTTTATACCCCTCATTCTCCAAGCACAAGCACAGCGTCAGGTTAATGTCCCAACTTCAATTCAGGCATGAAAACCACTATTACTCCATAGGACAAAATCAGGGACAAAATAAACCCCTTTACTCCAACCTGTAGTGCAAGGCAGGTGCAGATTTTTACCCATACCCCACTTCAGCTTCTTATTTTCGAAACGCAGAGCAAAATCCAGCCAAAGCTAGAAGCTACAACCTGGGTTTTGGCCCTTCCCTCCCAAACTGAGCTTCTTTCCAGCTAAACGCTGGTGACGCTGCAGCGGACTCAAATCACAACTGCAGCCATTGCTTAGGAAGCACCATGAAACCATTTGTTCCAATATTTACTCCGAGATTTTTCACGCTACCACCTACCATGGACTTGAGTTTATTGAGAACACAGTGCACTGGGGAAGGGCAAACCACACGGAGCACACGCCACTGCCAAGCAAAATGTCATTAAGGTTTCAGCAACGCAACACGAATCGGGTTTACATTAAAGCTTCTTTTGTACAAACCACATCCCAGAGCGAAACACAGTGACAAGAGCCGAGTAATGAGTCAAAGCAGAACAATCAAGGTGGAACTCCTGAGCAATAGGGGAAAAGAAAGGATCTGTTCCAAGCTGGTATTTGAGATGAGGACAGAGAGCTTAATCTGAGCTACAGAAGAGGCGACTGCTCTGTGCAAACTCACAGCCCTCTTCGATGTCATTTGTAAGCAAGAGAAAAGAACCAGAGCATGCAAAGTTTGTAAGTGCTGCTCACTACTGGTACTTGGGATCCTAAAGTGTATTTTGCACTAATATTCATCACAGTCACCGGGGAGCGAGTTCAAAGCACGGTCCATTCATGCAAAATGGATGCAAATGGCTTTAAGGGACGACCTAGAGTTCACCGGAGACTACACACATTCATCCCAAGTTCTCTGCGTTCCGACCAGTTCGTAAACTCACTTGGATTCGACGCATCAGACCTCAGGTGCTTAAAATGCTGCAAACCCCACTAATTCTGAGACTCTGGCTGAGCGCTCTCCACAGACAGCCGGGCACCACACAACAGCATCACAGAGCTACGAGGCTCTGGGACAGGGCCACCAGCATCCACCAGCCTGGCCTGAACTGCTGCTTCCTCCTTGAAGGAGAAAACCACTTTTTTTTTATTTTTTAATTATTTTTTTAACAATACCGCAGGGACAGAGTTTTTCAGAACTTGCAAATTCATTTCACGGAGGAAAGCAACGGCGGAAAAAAATACATGAAGATTTCAGAGCACTGCTAATTAGAGCAGCACGACAGGTTTATCGAGATATCAAACAAACTTCCCAAAAACATAGGGGTCAGACGCACCCTGTCAGCAGAAGCCCTGAATGTCTAAATCGAGGGAAAAGAGGGGTTATTCTCCTGGCAGTCCTCCATCTATACCCTGTGCATCTACACCCCTCGCACCCGGCACACTGACACTTAAATTAATTAGCAGCAGGAAAGCCACGGGACTGCGCTTTTGCATCAGCCTGTTCACAGGGACAGAAGGACTGAACAATGATCACGGTTACACACAGCTCACGTAGCAGGGGGCAGCAGTCCAGGACCCCCGTCACACCCCCTTCCTGCCCTAAGTAGCAAGAGAAACATGGTGCAGGACACATTTCAACTAGGGAAAAGAAAAATAACTAAAGAAAAAAAACCCCAACCCTACTAAACAAAATGCTCACTCAGCATTAGGCTAGAAGATAAAAATAGACAGCAGGAGAGCTGGGGCTGAATATCAAGCAGCGTCCCCTATTCATTGCAGCAGGGTGCGAGCAAGAGAGAACCCAAATCAACTTTCCCTTTGCTCTGTTCTCCTGGAGGCTGCACGCTGTCCGAATTTCCTATTCCTCGTCAACATGCCAGAGGAGAATCAGCTCTGGGGAGCTGTGGGCTCGCACATCCACCGTCATTGCGATGGCAGCCCCTCCCTGCCAGCCTCTGAAAACTGCTCACGATTTCCAGAGGAGAAAGGACAGGCTGGGCTGGTGGTTTTGTGTGAATATTCAACACCACTGCACAGCAGGCCTGCCTATTATTAGTACGGGGCATGTCAACGAAGCTGGCTCTCCTGCAAAGCTTCCATTCTAACTAATTAGACAGTGGCTTCCTCCAGCACATAAATTTGGGCTTTAGTTCCTTGCATAAGAGCACAAGGAGGACAAGGAGGGGGAAGAGGAGCAGAGAACGTCGTCTTCACTGAGTTAAAAGCTAAAATCTCAATCTCTAGTTGCAGCTAAGAGAGGTAGAACTAATACACACATGCCTCCACACTTTGAGAGGATGGTTCTGATTTTAGGATGGGCTGAATCTCCTTCTGGAGTCCATCCCCACAGCATTTGTCCGTGGAAAGAGCCGAGATGGCTTAGACTGGACAGCAAGCAACGAGCTCCTTCACAGTTAGCTGATTTGGGCAGGGTGGGACTGCCATCCTCTCCTTCTGCCACCCAGACCATAAAACACCTCCCAGAATCACTCTAGGGCTGGAGAAAATAACTCATTTCTCCCCTTGTCCATCCTCCCCAGGGATCAGCCACATCCCAGCTGGCAGGACCTGCCTGAGGGTGAATCGCAGAGGCACGAATGATGCTGAGGGCTCCGCTAGAGCAGCCTTTTGGGTCACTCTTTGGCAGCAAAACTTGCACTTTTGGGCACCCTGGGCTCCTGTGCGATTTGGTCTTGATTGTGCTAAACTGCTCCCATAAAAGCAAGGGCTCGAAGTGACCTAAGTGCTAAACCAAAATGCTTTGCACATAAACTGTTTCAATTCAGAGTTTTTTCCAGGCAGAGAAAGATTTCAAAAGTCAACTCAGTTTGACCCTCTTTACTTTTTGCTGCTACTTGAAGTCAGGAGAGAAAGAAAAAAAATATTGCAAGGCTCTATGTGCACCACCCGTTTCATTCTTCTTATTCCCACAGAATTAGAAACAAAGCAGGAACAACAAACCTTACGTACTCCACAGAAAATTTCTAAAGCTTCTGCCTGGACTTGCAGCCACTCCCTTGTTACGACAGCTTGGGCACAGCTGAGAGGGGAAGAAAGCCACGAGCAGTAAGAAAAAACACAGGTTCCTGCACACTTGTGTGCTCTCTTAGGACAAAGCCGAGATGGAGCACAGGATCAGACACTCGCCCTCCTCTCCTGCTACCACCTCTTACTTCTGCAACTGCATTTTGCCTTCCACGCTGCCTGGACAGATGGATTAAGCTACAGCCAGCTGCAGAAAGGATGGATGCTGTTACCAGATGTGGCAAAGAGCGGTCTTGACAATGGGGATTCTTCCCTGGGCTTGGGATCAGCTTCTCACTCCAGACTTCTGGGTTAACAGATAATCAAGAGATGCCATTCCTAAAGCATGCATACAACTCTACCCTAGAAGACTAAAAAAGAAAATAAAGGGGAAAAGGAGGGGAATGTTTTCTTCCCCAAAATTTGCACATTTTGCACAGAGCAAAGAATAAGCAGCCTCTGAGAGTCTGCAAGGCAGCTGCTCAACAACAATTCTGTGTTTTTGCATGACACATCGTGATACCAATGCTCTTTTTGCAAAAGCACCCACATCGCTCCAAGGGCCACAAAACACCGATGCCCCTAAGACAATCCCAACACTTTGTCAGTCTCCTCCTGCTCCCTCTACACCTCACGCATCCCCATTCAAGGTGGAAATCGGGCACAGTTCCTGCAGAAGCCTGGCCTCTGGTTTGGAAATATAAATCACTCCTCTCTGTGCTGGCTCTGCCACCTGACTGGCTGCCAGCTGTCAGTGAATGCACCTGACGAGATACCCAAGTCCACAAATCTTAGGTTGAATTTATAAATCTTGCCAAAGAAGGAATTTCTTTCTGGCAAAGACGTGATTTACAAACCCGTAGATCTTTGCTCAGCTCAGGGCAGAGGCAACAGATGAATTTTCCAGCATTGCTATCGTGAGCCGCATTTACACATCCTACTCTTGATTTACAAACCCCAGCACAGGTTTCACACACCTGCCTGTTCGCCATAACTCAGGCTGAGCAACGAGCTGTCTCAGGGCAGCACTGAGCAGGGCTCCACGGGCACATCAGCCAACACCCAAACCCAATTTTCTGTTCCAGGGATGCACGGACCTTTGGCACGGCCGTGTCCAAGCCCAATGTCACGCAAATGTCTCTGTGCTCATGAGACGCTCCCTTCCTTTTCCAGTCCCGCATCCCTCCCAGATATTGCCACAGGAGAAGCAAAGTTTCCCAGCTAACCCTCCCCAAACTCCAGCGGTAATTTTTGGTTTGCTGAAGCTTCAATTTTCTGCTGGGTTTGGAAGGGAGCTCCCATGTCATGCTCTCTTTCCAATCGGTTTGATTGCGATGACTCGAGACGCAGACTGTCAGGTCTTGCACCTATTCTGTAGCAAAACTGTGTCAAAACAGAACAGCACCCTGGTTTCCAAGCAGGGCGTGAAGGACAGCTATGAAGGCTGCAAAACACCTGGCTTAATAAAGGCAGACCAAACAAATCCACGCACAGCACCAGATCCTGAACCTGGAAATGGTTTATATGCATAACACATCGAGCTAGGTAGAATTGTAGATGGGAAAGGACCTCAAGGATCATCTAGCCCAAGCCTTTAAGGTAAAGAAATAGTTTAAAAGAGATGGCCCAGCACCCAGTCAAGCTGAGCCTTAAAACTAAGGTTGGGAAATCCACCACTTCTCTTGGAAGACTCTTCCAATGTCTTGCATACTCTGCAACAGGATCCTTCAGTGCTGTAACAGCAATTCTGCAGCTGCCCACCCTCATTCCGGCCCCAAGGACAAACAGCTCTACTGGATTTGGATCATTTCATCCTCCAGGAGCTGGGATGTCCAGCGTGCCTACAACCACAACAGCCTTCCTACGCTGGAAGCAGCAGCTTATGTCTGGGAAAGAAGGTAGGACCCAGAGGGAAGGGTGAGAAAACAAAACGCTCCATTTGTCTGTCTACCCTCTGGCTTGTATCTCAGCTCACAGAAAAAAAAAAAAAAAAGCCCTGGAAAGAAAACAGAAGTGATGCAGGATGGCATTCCAGCAAGTCAGCAGTGGCTGAAGGTCCATCCCTGCACGTGTTCCCTGGAAGCCAACACCCAAGGCAAGCAGGCTGGAGAAGTCAGTCCCTCTCACCGCCAACTTACTGCTTCTGTGCTGGAAAAACAGACACAGAGGCCAGGTCCTCCCTGGAAATCACATTTTGGGAAGGCAGTCCATCAGATACCAAAGGGGAAATCAGTACAGTAAAGGACTGGTATAAGGAAGAACAGTAATGGGGAGGGAAGGAGCCACAGAGACAACCACAGAAGGTCAGCTTCCCTGCTAGATTCCAGCAGGGAAATTCCCGGCTCTCAGATCATCCTTTGTTTGTCTGCCCTAAAGGAACAACAAAGGCTAAATATCTTCTGTTCTATTCACTAGATAATTCTCCTTGCATCATGTGCGTTGCCAGCTAGCAAATCTGCTGGGTTTTGAACAACCCAGAGTCTTTTCTGTTGGGTACCAGTGAAATCAGACTCACAAATGACACAAATCCAAAACAAGACCTTGGAATGACCAAGGTCTCCACCTTTCAAATGCATGGCACAGCACAGATGAAAAAACAGTCCCTCACTCCAGCAAGGAAACATGCCAGACGAGCAGTACCAGTTTTGCCGTCTTTTCTGAATTTTTCCTAGAGAAAGATATGGACATCCCCAGGCCCGCAAGAGCTTTTACTTCCCCCCACTAGAAGCATCGTTCACAAAAAGAAGAACAAAGTGAATTGTGTCTATATTTGCAAAACACTTTGGGAAAGAATCAGTGACAAGAATTTGTCATCGAGACGGTGCTGGAAGCGGTACCAAACCCGAAGGACACGTGGTGAAGGGAAGGAGAGAAAAAAAATAATAAAATCGTCAAAATCACAGAGCAAACGTCACAGTTTCCTCCACCTGCAAGGAACACTCAGGCAAAGAAAGGGGAGGCCCAATGGCTCCGTTAGACCATAAAGCTTCTGATACACGTCAAAGACAAAACTAAGCTGGAGGGGGAAGGATAACGCACCTGTGTTATTCCTGTTTTGCAGCAATAAACAACAAAAAATCCCCGTCTGTGGCTGAAAGAACCACAGATTCAGGAGGCTGTTAGTAAAGCACGTTGTTATTTTCCAAGGCCAAACATGCAGCAGGTAAATCCAAGCCCCGAAGCAGGCAGAGGCGTATTTCAGGCGGCACCTTACCCTACTGATCTGCAGCTTCTCGGCTCCAGGCTTGAAGAGGTTCCATCGACGTCCACCGTTCCTGCAGCTCCCGCGCACCTTCAGAGTCTTTGAAGCCTGTTCGTTCTCAGCTGCCAGGAGAAAATCCACAGGAAAAGAAGAAAGAAAAAAAAAACAGGAATGACAAAAGATAAATGCTGTGCTTTAGCTCAGGCTGGGGGCGGAGGCTGTTCTTTTAAATGAAAGAAACAAAATTGTTTGCAAGAGACTCATTCAACCTCTTCTTTAGAAAACGAGAGCAGGGAGTATATTTAGGTGCTTTATTCAGTGCTCTTGGGATACAAGAAAAATAGCGCAGCTTGGATACTACAAAAACGCCAGCACAAACTAAGAGCCAAGAGCCAAATTCAGAGGTGGTGGAAGGAGGTGGGGTCAGACGAGCTGGGTGTGAAGCCACAACGCTCTCCCCGGAGCATTAGGCAGCAAAGAGCCTCATCTGCATGCACCAGCATCAGAAGGGCAACAGCTCCTTGGGTCGGGATGCTAACAGCACCACAGCAGCTCGGAGCTGCAGAAATCCCAGCGTTACAGTCCTTGCGGCCCCTAAGAAATAGCTCCTAGGCAGGAAACAAAAATGGAAGAGTCCATAAAAGCTGGGGTTTTTTTCAAAGAAACCGGGTGACTTTCTCACCGCAAGCACTTCAGGCCAACCCCTTGCAGATGCGATTCCGATCTAGCGTTAAGCGAGCTGCACCCTTTGCACCACATCTCAGCCTGCCCTCACAGACGGTACGTTCCCCGAGCACAAAACAGCTTGTAGAGAAGAGGCAAAGGGCAGAGAAGGGCCAGCAACTCCCCTCTCAAAATCAAGCTCTGCTCTTCTAACCAACCCGAATGTTCAGCTCCCCATCCCATCCCGCTCTTTTTGGGGCGAAGCTGCCATTCTCTGCGAGACCTAGTTGATTTTTTTTCTCCCCTCCTGTAGGTGGCAAGATTAGATTTGAAATCCCTTTGTCCACGGGACTCTTTGCAACCACCAGCCTGGCGTGAGAGCTGCTTGGAGGAAGGAAACGGAGCCGAGCCTCGCTCGTGCCCCCCCGGCAGGTACACATACACGTATGTGCCCGTGTACGTACACACCCCCACAGGTGTTCGAGCTTGTCATCCCATTCACGGAGAAAATCATTTGCAGAAAACAGCCAAATCCTGGGATTCTTCCCTGAAAGATGCAAAACCCTCCTTTTCTTTTTCCTGGCACATGTCTAATCCAGGCAGAGGTTTCCGACTGGGTCAGTCTCGAGGGGTTTGCGACCAGGTAACACGGGGTAAAAGGGACCCAGGGTTTGGGAGAGGAGATCCACTGCTTCAAGGGGCAAACCACACACACAGGCAACCTTCTCCCTGCCCCAAATTAAATAGGTGGTGACCCTGCCTAGGACAGCAGCACAGAGGGGACCCTGCTGGAGCCCTGGCATAGCTGGGTGGGCAACGATCCCGATTTTCTTCCAGCGTTGCCGGGAGAGAAGATTGCACCGAGACCTATTTCCTAACCGCGATGCTGACGCAGGCAGCCTGCTGTTATTTTTAGCAACACGCGTTTCACTTTCTAGACTCGCTGAAAAGGGGGAAAAAAAAAAAAAATCGAGAGGGAAATAAAAAAAAACCCTCAAGCTGCAGCGCGAGTGCCGATTCTGGCAAGAGGCTGCCACCAGGCTCCAGAGGCAGCGTGCCGACATAGTAGCACTCGGGAGCAACACGCACACGCCGAGATGCTCACACCCCGAGATGTGTGTATTACTCCCCGTGTGCTAGAAGCATGTGCGCCCCCGACAGAAGAGCCATCGATTCAAGAAGCAGCCTATTTTTTTTTTTTCCCTCCCTAGCTCTTCCCAACCCTGATGTGCTGCCACCACCCATTAAGCGCCTGGATCCCCCGCGTGCTCCTGAGCGATGCCAGCGCAGCCTGGCAGTGCTCCCGCACTTGCCCGTTGCTACATCGCAGGATTGCGGGTGTTAGCAGTATCCCTTCAGGAAATAATTTCCTGACTCTAATTATCAATCCCTTTTAATTAGAGGTTCAGAAAATGATGTCATCTGTTCAACCACCAGTCGGGTTACCTGCCAACACAAGACCCTTCCAGCAAATGCATTCTGTGGTGCTCTCCCTAGCGCGGTTTCGAGCAGGACAAATGCAGAGGAGAGCTCATCATAGCCTGGGGCTCATGAGATCCTCTTCTTGATGAGGAAGAGTGCCCAAGAACGGGAGCTAAAAACAACTCACCTCTCACCATGCTTCCAAACAATCCCAGTCTCCATCCTCACTTGCCACCTCCATGTGGCAAGTACTCACAGGAGAGGCTGGTAAGAGGACAGAACGCCAAGAGGAAACTACCAAATGAAAACTCACGCAGAAGTTGCTCAACAGCTTTTACACCTTACCTGCCTATCTGTTGTTCATCTTCTAGTTACCAAATCATAGAGGTTGTCTTCAGAGACATTAAAAAGAGAAAATAGCCTTATTCCATAAATCCACTGCACACAAAAAGAGCTAGCAAGAAACTCCTCAGGCTATCAGCGCTCCCTCACCTGGCTCCAGGGCTGTAACAAGCATGAGCACAAAGCCCCGTGTCTGACTTTTCAACCTGTGCTGCCCTCGGCCTGCTCTGCAGGACAGGCGAGACGAGAAAACAAACCTGGGAGAAAAAATACCTCAGGGCTACTCACCTCGTCTTCGGAGCAGGTGCTGCATGCGTCCTCCAACCTGGTCCAGCCCCATGGGGGTGCTCTGCGAGAGGGGCTCGGAGCGGCATCTCTCCACGAGGACTTTGAAGGGTGGTGCTTGCGGGGACGGCTGAGAAGGGAGAGACATCGGCTGGCGAGAAAAAGGGTCGGAGGAGAATTTTACCAACGCGTGTCAAACCTCAGACAAAGCAATCACAGAACAGGTAATATTACATAGAATTTTCAAGACAGGGCAACACACCTTAGCCTTTCTCACTGCAAACAGCACCTACTTCATTTTTTACTTTTTTGAAAGATTAAATCTTGCCAGCCCTGGTGCTGGAGCACCCTGACTCCCATTGCACGGGGCTCACACCTTGAACACAGCCTGACTTGAGAGCATGAAGCACGTTTGTGGTGATGAAGCAGCTCAACTGTCAAGCAGGTGAGTCAAGCACGGATCAGGGTCAAGCCCAGCGAGGACAATCGGGGTCGGACAATGATTGCCGGGCAGGTCCATGGTGGTGAGGCAGCTCCAAGGTCAAGCCAGGAGGAAATCAGGCTCCAGGATGGTGTCTGGGGTTAGTGGCTGAGCTGGAGACCAGCAACCCCTCCCACGATGCTCAAGGAAGGACCCACGCCCATGGGTGTGGAGTGGAGGTGAGACAATTTAGGGTCATTAACAGCAATTAGTGCTTTCAAAGCACAGTGAGGGTGGAGAGCTGGGAGCTCTGCTTCAAGGGACACACCTGAGCTGCACTAGGAAATGCATCCGTCGGTAGCCCATAGGAAGGAGGGGACTGTGACTCCTGGATTTTTTTGCCAGGTTACAGCTATCAGCTGCCACGGGTCTCCAGGCACAGCCACGCTCAAGAGATATGTGAGTAAGAAGCAGAAAATGGAACAAGAGGATTTTTCAGAAACATTTCAGTCATGGAGCAGAGCAAGGTGAGGTTGAGGAGAGCAGTCCGTGTGCTCTTCCGGCAGCGTAATAACAGGGTCTACCTGTACTACTATGAAAATAAAAGTTACAGGTTTGTAGAATAAAGCTAGGGTACCCATCAGGAGCAATTCCTGTAAAACCCAGCAGTAAAAGTGTAAAAGTGAAGTAAATTAGTAACTGGATGTCATTTTCTTCATTCTCGAAAACACTCCCAGGTCTTTTTGCAAAATGTTGGGGTTTAGCCCGTTGTAGGGCACGGCACACAGGTCACATCTCCTGCTGATCAAAACAGCCCCAAAACCCTGCCGGGGTTGCTACGAGGTCAGCAGATAATCCAGCATTTCTGAGGCTCCTTCCAGCGTCGCCCTTGGGACCAGCACCGGGTCCCGAGGCACTCGCTCGCCCCACGGGGCTGGTCTGCACCTTCCTCGGAGCATCTGCTACAGAGGGGTAGCAACAACACCCCCTCCGCAGGGTCTTCTCTTACGTAGCACCTACCACCACAATTCTGGGGTTTTTTTTTATTCAAGTATTAGTGTGCCTCAGCTCTGGGGAGAATGCAGGTCACAGCCTCTGCCAGGTTTGAGACCGTCCAACTGCAGGGATGGGGCAAATCACATAATTTCAAAGAAAATTGGATCCCAGTTCTCTGAAAATGCCCAGGTATGTTTTTAGTGAAACTAGAACGATTTATCCTGTTAGATTCACAGACGAAAGTGGAAATTATCGCGGTGGTTTCTCTGGGAGCTGACTGATCACAACTGCATCCTTTATATCAATAATCCACAAAATACTACTTGAAACAGTAAGATACTTATAACTGATTAAAGATGGTCAAATACCCCAGTCATACCTTAACGTTTGGTAATATAAATCCAAAGAATGAATTAGCATTTATAGCTAACTGGAGAAAAACATCAGTTTCCCTCACTCTGAGGTGACTCCAAAAGTTATAACTCTATTTCAGGAGGAAAAAGATCCTGGAAGAGATTACTCGTTTACCAGTATTTTGCAGAATGTTGTAACTTTGAGGCTGGGAGACAGAGAAAGGCAAGACCCAACAAGTATTTTAAGAAAACATGTGGAAATCTAAATAATCCTCGTGTTCACCGGCTGGTTATATATAAACGTAAAGCCTACCAGCTTTGCAAACTCAACCTGCCTTTCCTTGACAACACTAAAAATACGTTTCCAAAAAAAAAATCCCACTCTACTACAGATAGCACTAAATACAGGCTTTAATTCAAGAGTCTGCTAGCACCTCATGGTTATTAAAAACAGGAAAACCTGAACAGCTTGGAGATAGGCTGTAGAGGTCTTGTCTCCTCTACGAATGACTGTCAGACGTAACCACACGAAAAGACATAAATACACACAATCTTCATCCTGCAATTAAATCCTATCTCGCTACAAGCACGAGTATATGCTCTATAGGCAACGGCAGGATTAAAAAGTAAAATACTATCGCTTCATTTGGAACAACTACCAGCAGTAAGCCAAGACGCAACGCGGTTACCACCAGTAACCAGATCATCTCTGAAGCTCAGCTCGCAGAAACGCCCCGTTTAGCGTCATTCAACAGAGCGGGGAGGGAAAAGGCAAATCAACTTAGTCCCACTTCTGCAGCTGCACCCAAAATGCTCAGCAGCAGAGAGAAAATAAAGCAAATTTCAAGCTAAAGGTCACAATAGAACGTGTTGCACGCCGCTTGCAATTTCTCGTCCAACACAGAAGGCAGCTGCCGCGTCTCCCTCTCTGAAAAGGCACTCGGTGCGAAAGCAAAATGCCAAATCCCTGGGCAGATCTGAGATACGCCCCAGCTATCAGAGGGCAGATCTGCAAACGTACCCCCTGGCACACCCCGTCTCAGGCAAATGAGCGATCCTGCGCTTCCAGTCGGACCCACCGCACGGGGAGGAGAGCCTCCGATTTTCCCACCCCGAGCAACGCAGAATCAAAGATTTGGTTCTGAGTTGGAAAAGACCTTTAAGATCATCAAGTCCAACCATTATCTAACTCTACCAGGTCCCCAAGCACCATATCTAGAGAGCTTTTAAACACACCCAGGGATGGCGATTCAACCACCTCCCTGGGCAGCCTGTTCCAGTCTTTGCTAAATAAGCCTTTCAGCACAGAAGTTTTTCCTAATGTCTAACTTAAACCTCCCCAAAAAACGCAAGACGCTGGCAGTTTTACTATTTGAAGGGTTTTTTTCTCTGCTAACTTCCTCAGATAATTTTACAGGCAGCCAACACATTATATCGGATACAAAAACAATGTCTGGAGTATTTCCAGTGTCGAGCCTTGTGACAAAGATTAAAACTTGCAGTTAATCACAGGGGTTGGAAGGAACTACCAAGGATCATCTAGTCCTACCCCGCTGCCAGAGCATCGTGCAGCGCCCAGCCAAGGCACAGAAATCACAAAACCTGGGAACACCGTGAAAGCACCCGTCCTGCACCACCAGCATCTCGGCCCAGAGAGGTTGTGGATTTCCCTGGAGATGTTCAAGGCCAGGTTGGATGAGCAACCTGGGATAGTTAAAGGAGGTGGGATTAGATGATCTCTAAGGTCCTTTCCAACATAAGCCATTCCATGATTCTGTCATCAGCATGGGCCACGCACGGCTCTGTCCCACTCCTCAACAGAGAGCATCTTGGTGGCACCTGGACAGGTTGGCTCCTAATTACACCTTTCAGAGAAACAAAACTCAACAGCTGCTTAGGAGAAACATCTGCAACCATCTGCTGCGACACCGAGAAGGGAGTTTGGTCCGACAGCCCCTTTGCAGGGCTCTGAAACCAACCTGGCTGGGAAATCTGCGGTATCTCAGGTCGGCCTGACCGCTTCATCCTACGGGATGGGTGTCTTTTGCCCAGGTGGACAAGGCTGCAGGAATGTCATTGCCGCACTTCTGGCAATCATAATCGCCCCAGAAAACGGCGTCACAAAACGAAGCGGCGCCAACGCACGGCCACTGCAGCAAGCTGCTAAACTTCAAAAAAATTCAAAATCCTAGGGGATAAGGCTTTTCTGTTCGGTAAAAAGAAAAGTCTTATTTCATAAATGAGCCAGCAGAGGGCACAGAAAGACTGCAGTGAAAACCCTCTGCTCCTTCCCTGCAGGAGCACCACAAGGCAAAAATGCTCTGCAGCGCCCAGTCCCTGCGCCTGTGCCCCGGGGACAGCAGGAAGCCCAAATCAAGTTTCTGGGCCCTAAAAACTCTACCCTGATGCCTGAAATATGACGTCAGATGCACGTTTTGCAACCTTTCCTCATGCCATTGGCAAAAGGGCTATCAAACTCCCCTCCCCAAAACCCTGTCAGAGCACACATCGGGTGGTTTGAAACCCCGACGGAAATGCTGGAACCACAGCGTAGTATCTGCGGTATCAAAGCTTCCACCTAAGTGGTGCCTCGAGCCACTGGAAGTGGTCAAACGCAACTTCTGGGGCTGTGCCTGACTCTCCGCAGCAGCATCCTCCCCGCTGGGACGCTGGGGGGTTTTCAGAGGTGGGATGGGGACGATTCACTTCATTGGGGACACAGAAAAAGAAAACTTTTCTATTTTGCAAGTAAGGGCCTTAAATGGCCCAAACCTAGTAAAATCTCTGCGTCACCTTTCAGCTCACGTCTCTGTCTCTCCAGAGCTGCAGGTGTGTGAGCGATGAAATTGGTAATTAATTTCTCATTGACCATCTCTTTCGACCTTTACTGTCCTTTCAATTCTTCAGAATGTTTTTCTCTCCAGTTTCATGAGCTCCCGAGCAAACAAAAGAACTTGGGATGGCGTCTGAAAGCGAGTAGGCAGGGGGACAATTTGAAAAGCAGTTTTCTACCTTTCTACCGCTGCTCTTCTTATTAAATCCTGCTGCAAGGTCATTTCCTTCCTCCCTACTCGTGGCTGAGCACTTCACTTGAAATACAAATCCTTGGATTAACGCAGCACAGCCCAGAGCGGCGGCAGGAGGGCCAACAACTGTCCTGGGGAACAGGTGCCAGCAAAGAGCTGGATTTAGCCCTAAAACAGTAAGAGGCTGGAGCTTGCTGCTACTGTCACGCTCGCGCTGGAGTTCTTTCTCCTGCACGTTTATTTTTGGTAAAACGTTTCCGAGTGCCACTCCCTGATGAGAGATAGGCAAGGAAATCCCATGGGCAACTCAGGACGTTTGTTAGCGGAGCTGCTGGTGAACTTTTGAGGACCATTCCCACCCGAGAGCATCCCCCTCCTTTCGCCTGACTCTTGATTATTCTGGCTCCAACACTGCCACTGGGTCTAAACCTCCGGTCGAGGGACACAGAAAATGTTCAAACAAGGTGCTTTTCTCCCTCCAGAACCACCGCTGCTTCTGCCGAGGGAGGCAGCAGACCTTGGCGAAGGCGGAAGCCGCGGCAGTCCGGAGGTCGTAGCACTATCGCCATGCTCGACGGGAACTCGGGGGAAGGTTTCCTGTCCGGTTACCTCAAGCACCATATTTAAACTTCTCGGTAACGTTTGTAAGCTGCAACAGCTGAGCTGGGGCTCACCGCATCTCCTGGTCGCACAGCTGAGCCGGGAGATGGCTCAGATTTTGCCCGAATCACACTGCGACTGGGCACGCAGCCACCGCCCTCAGCTGGGAAAAGAGTGCCAATACTGAACTCTGCTCCGCTTGACCCTTTCGGGCCTCTCTTATCTTGCTCCTGCTCACAACACTTTCAGCTTGGTCCCTGTGAAGGGATATCAAACCACATCCCTCTCATTCAAGCTCTTCCTAAAAAACATTTCTTCTGGAGACCAGGAGAAGCGACTAACTGCCACCCACCCCGCTTCGTAAGCCCCTGGAATGACACAGCGAGCTGCCTTTATTTTTTTGTGTCACACAAAATGGAGCAGAAAAACAAATCCAGGAATAACTAACAATGGTACTGCCCATTTTAGCTGCGAGTCAGAAGTTCAGATTTTTTTTGTTTTTTTTTTTCCCTCAGCATTTCTAATCTGTTGCCAATTTTCAAACACTTCCCCTCTTGGCTCAGAAGGTGCAGTGACCCCTTTTCCAACAGGGAACAATGTCATCACCTCCGTAACCTCTCTTGTTTCTCCAAGCCCAAATGGAAAGGAGAAAGTTTCTTCACAAATCAACTCTAAAAACTGTTAAGTGAGTTGAAAGTACTCTTCTTACAAGTCCCTACTTCTAACGAGCTAAATGCAAGGAGGAGAAAAATCAAAGGTAGTGCCTAGAAATGCAGAAACGTCTGCTACAGCCCTCTTCTAGAGGCACCAATAGAACCAAATGGCCAAAGGATTGCAGGAGGAGCAGCTCGGAAGGTTTGCACGAATAACTCAAGGATACACCAGTTTTAAATAACTCCTCTCAAAAGGGTACAAAAGCTGTGTCTGCTGCCATCCTTTCATTCATACAACGGTCTACTGAACTGAAAATTCCAACGAACAATCTATAAAAATGCTTTTAAGCACAAACCAACTCCGTAAGACGTGTAACAGTATGGTCTTGCTGAATACATAGTAAAAATTACTCATACCTTCCCGTTTTTGAGCCGGCCGGAGGAGACGATCCTAGAGACGCTCACTTGGAAGGGACGGCATTCATTGTTACAGTCAAACTGGTCCCCTCGGTCCGTTACCTCGGCAGAGTTTTGTTCTACAAACGAAGTGCTTCCGTGCATTTTAATGCGGCAATCGGTTTGCTCAAAAAGCCGTCCTTTAACCGTCGCACACTTCACAAAAGTCACTACGGAGAAGTCAACATCGGCAACTGGGGAGCAGCCCAGCTCCACAGCATCCAGATTATTCACAGGAAGATCTCGAGAACATGGCAGTTCCCTGACCATGACCTGGGTCTTCTCCAGAGTACCGCCAGGGTCTGAAGTGTCTTCAGTCAAGGTGGCCTGTGGAAGGTCAATCAGAGCCTCAGTCACTGCAGAAAAGGCACCATCTGCAGCTGGAGAACAGACCAAGTCCATAGTGTCCAGATTATTCACAGGAAGATCTCCAGAACCTGGCAGGTCCCTGCCCACAACCTCTGTCTTCTCCAGAGCACTGCCTGAGTCCTGAATCTCCAGCTCGCCTCTAGACAAGTCCTGCAAAGGCAGCTCAGGGTTTCTCAAGTCCTGTGTATCCAGTTCTGTCTTTGAAAGCTCCTGAGCCTCTGCTGGAGACGGATCCACATCCTTAGCAACAACTGGAGCACAAGCCACGTCCTCAGTATCGTGTTTAGTCAGCGATGTCTGTGGAAAGTGGATCAGAGCCTCAGTCACTGCAGGAGAGTCACCATCTGCAGCCGAAGAACAGCCCAGGTCCACAGTATCCAGGTTATTCTCAGGAAGACCTTGAGAACACAGCAGGTCCCTGTCCACAACCTGTGTCTCCTCTGGAGTACTGCCCGAGTCCTGAACCTGTTCAGTCGAAGTCGTCTGTGGAAAGCCAATCAGATCCTCAGAGGGGTCTTTAGTGTTTAGGTCAGTGAAAGAGCCACCTCTGAGCTCTGGCAGGTGGGAGATGGATGGTTTGGGCCCAAATGGAGATGTTTCATTAAATCTATCGTTCTCGCCGCCCAGGGCAGAGCAATCAACGTCCTGTGACACTTCTGTAGTTTTGCAATGCTGCCCAGGCTCCTTCCCCAACAAGCTCTCAAAGCTCAGATTGTCGCATATGCCTGAATCTGGGGACTGCAGACACACTCCTACCGTGCAGAAAGCCCCTGCGCTCTCATTCTCGATAATCAAGCCCTCTTTGTGGGAGGCAACATCCTGCTTCCAGCCTCGGAAACTCCGCTGAAGCCTTTTCTCGTCGGGTGAAAATGCCCTTGAGGAGCCTCGCAGCCGTCGAGCTGCCTTGGCCACGCTGGTAAAGAATCTCACGACACCCCCAAAGTGAGCGGCTTTGGTCGTTGTGCTGTTTGATTTTATTCGCTGGCTGAGATTCTCCTCACATCTCGAATCAAAGTCAAAATAAGGAGGAGAATGATCAGTTGTATTTTCTAAGTTCTGGAAATTGGTTTCAGCCCTTTGATCTGGAAGCTTTGAATTATCTCTGCTAGCTAATGAAATTCCTTTCAGATAGCTCCAGACATCAGAGCTTCTTCCTTTTCTACTCTCCTGTGGGAGAGTACACCTCTTTTGATTGTCCCCTTCTGTAATCGCTGGGCTCTTACGGTTCTCAAAATTCAAAGACTCGCTCCTTCTAGCTGCTGTTCTCTGGCAGTTACCATCATTATCTTCACCGTGTAACCAGGCGCTAATATCCCTGAGACATTTGCTTTCATTGGCATCGATTTCAGGAATGATGATACTCAGTTCAATGTCTTCGAAAGAAGAATCCAAATCATCGATGTATCCCGCGTAGGAGTGGCGGGAGGGCCTCCGACCGTCACCCAGTTTCTTAACCCTGTAGACAGCCCTTTGCCCACTGCCGTGATGGTCCCCCTCAGGGTCACAAGCAACTTGGAGCCCAGATGCTCTCAAATCGACATTTTTAGGCACCCTGGAAGTTCTTCCCTTTTTCAACGGCCTCACCCTGTCCATGAAGGACAGTTTTTTTAATTCTGAGACCTCGGAGCTAACTCCCAACAGGATCATGGATTGAGGTCTTTCTTTATTCATGGAGAGTCCTTTCCTTCGCCTAACGAAATTCCAGATCCGGCTGCCCCTGGTCGTCTTCTTAAACTTGGGTGCTTCTTCCCGTTGATTTGAGACCGCGTCGCCGGAGGCGCAGAACTTGGCACTGCAGATCTCCAATGCGTCGTCGGCACTCCCTTCCTCCATGCTCGCTTGGAAAATCCTGTTGGCATTCCCATTTGGAGCTACCACGGGACCAGGATGCTGGTGGCCCTCCACAACTTCCATCGCCCCGGCTCGCAGGCTGGTATCAGGGGGTCACAGATGCATCGTCTTTAGCTTGGTTTCTTCACAAGACTGAAGGGAAAAAAAGAAAAGAACAAAAGGAATGCAATTAGGAGCAGAAAGGTGGGGGGGAAGACTCGTGTGTTAAAGCATCACGGGTCAAATCTCATCCCTTATCCCAGTGGTGGTTGTGCCATTCGTTTCAGCGAGGCTGACATTTCGCTCCCAAACTGTGTAAATTTTAAAGCAACTTAAATCTGATTTAAACGGCTGAAGATTTAGTGATTGCAAATAAACG
>NW_009722304.1:145736-152189 GCF_000703405.1 Apaloderma vittatum | reverse complement strand
TTTTTATTGTTTGTTTTATCACTTGATTTTTTTTAATTTTTTTTTTAACTGGAAAGTTTTACTGGACCCATCATACTTGATCTATGTGCTTTTTTATTGTTTGTTTTATCACTTGATTTTTATTTTTTTTTAACTGGAAAGTTTTGCTGGACCCATCATACTTGATCTATGTGTTTCCTTTACAACAGTACTGGCTACAAATAAAATATTCTTACAAAAAAAATTAAATAAATCCCATCTTTGATCAAGGGCATTGCTACTGGCACTACAGAGTGGATGGGCTTTGGTAGTTGGTGTGGCTGGATGCAAAAAATATTCTTGTGCCAATCCTGTCTCCGAGGGAATGGTGGGACTCGTAGTGACAGCACCAGTAGCAGTCGCATCATTTGGTCCAGTGTTACGGAGTGAAAAATCGCTGTGGTCCAGGCTTTGACGTTATCTTGTCTCTGAAGTGGGTGTGGCGGTACACACAGCAGTGGCACTGAGAACTTAGTAAATTAACACTCGACCTGTTTGGAGAACTTTGAGTGAAAAACAGAAGAAACAGCCAGAAAAGAAAAATAACGACCAGGATGGCTCAGGGAACCAGGCTGCAGCAGCATGTCTGATCCTGTGTGGTGCAAACTCCTGGCAGCCTCAAAAAATGGGTGTTGAGATCCATTTCTCCGTGCTGAGGTGGAGTTTGCCCGCGGGATGTGTGGGAGCGTTCAGCAGAAAGCCCAGACTGTCCCTTTGGGGTGTGCTGGGGGAGTGTGGGCGTTCGCCAGGCTTCCCACCGAAGGGATGTGGGGCTGCACCTCGTCAGGACATCTTGCCCTTGTAGGGGGACGTGGCTTAAGCTGTCAGGGTGGAAGAAATGTGCAGCCTAGCGCTGAACGAGCTTGCGGCACGGTCCTGGTGAATTAGCATCCCAGTTTACAGAAATAGAGGAACATGATCTCGACGGGAGATGGAGGTATCGGTGTATCTCTGTAATGGACTCGTACTGAGAAACACTATGATTCTGTTGAAATGCAATTTTAATAGTTTCTCTTTTTATTTTTTTTTCCTCGATTCTCTCTGCAAGTCCCTTTCAGTGGTGAAGGATGCAGTAGACAATTTGAATACTGATTCTTTGTGGGCAGCCTAGCTAAAATATAATTATACTGTTTATCATTCAGTAAAAGCCTGTCTCCTTTTAGGAAAGGAGAGGGTTTTTTTTTTTTTCTTCTATTTGTTAGGGAGCAAAAATGAAATGGAACATTTGATACCTTAAGCAGTTCTCTATTCACTCATCTTCTGCCATGCTAACAAAAAAAAAAAAGGAAAAAGGGAAGACTTGATGCTTCCTCTGATGCCAAGAACTATAAAGAAGATCATTTTAAGTTTTACTGCGTGTTAATTTGAGCTGTTAACTTAAAGTGTGTCTTTCCCATGCAATGGCTCAGCCTAAAAAATGCTCTTTATTTGGGTTTGGAGATAAATAGCTCATACAGTGAGACTACGGACTCTGGAGAAGGTAGTGGGGTCAGAAGAATGGAGATACAGGTAATAAACCCGGGAGCGTGGACATAAAACTGCTGCAAATGGAAAAACCAACCCTTTGGCTAAACACAGCCGGATACAACCATGTCAGCATTGCTTTTGGTGGCTGGGGGGTGGCTGCCTGGGGGATGTTGCCCCGTTGGGAGTTTTTTCCCTGTTCACATGCAGGGTAGCGCATCCTGAGGGGTTGTGTCTCAGTGTCTCCTGAGGCTGACACCACAGATCGGTGAAGGAGCATCTGGGTCCTTCAGTAGGAACCGGAGAACCGGTGGAGACAGTGTGACCGGTTTTTATCCAGAACCGTTATTTGAGTTTTCTTAAATGGCTGTAAACAGAAATCCCTTTGGCTGGAGGGCCAAGGAGTGAAATCCCTCCTGGCTCTGGGCTCCCTTGCACGAGCTTGCAGCGTGCTGGGGACTCCCCGGGTGTCCTGTCCTCTGATGTCACCTGTGCTGCAGCCGTGAGAGCTGATGTAGAGTCAAAGTGATAAATTACCAGAAAACAGAAATCTGCCTTGTACAAACACAGAGGTTTATGATGTGGTTGAGTTCCACAAAGGAATGAAAACAAAACCTTTTAGTACCAGAGGGTTGGTTGGATGTTTTATTCTTTACTTCTTCTTTTAAATGGAATGGAGACAAAACATTTGGATTTGGATAGGAAAGGCTCCCCCTCCCACCAGTTTGCCTCCCTTCATCTCTCTGGAGGCAGCAAAAGGCTCACGCTGGACTTGGGATTCTTTTCCACCGAATATTGTCAGAATAACACACATCTCTGTGGACTGTTTGAGCAGAAAATGTCAAGTTCCTTCAATGCAGCTGGGAGGAACCATGTCCTGAGTCCTAGTCCCAAAGAACTGGGATGAGAAACTTCATTTCCAGCCAGCAAAGATGGTCCTGCTTAAATCACGTGCCACAGAAAAGTTCCTGTGACTCGTTCTTGTTTTAAATAGTTATGGTACAAACTTAGGATGCCTGCAGCTCCTGGATCTGCAGCTACTCACTGCAGGACCTTGAGCAAAAGGATTGTCCTCACGTGCGAGGAGAGGACACCTCTCGTATTGGAAGCGCTTTGTTGAAGCTGCTGTTAACAATCCGTATTATAATTTTTTTTTTTTTAATTTTTCTTTTTCCCCCTTAAGTAAGGGCAAAGCCAGCCATGTTTTTCCAACTGGCTTAAAAGCATTTTTCAAGTGCAACTTTTGGCTCTTTGGGCCTTTGAGAGAGTATTGAGTTGCAAAAGGTGGTGGCTGCCAGTTCCTATATAAAAACACTGCATTAGTCAAAAACCCCCTTTGGAAGCGCCACTGATTAATATATCAGTTCCTACGAGAGCATGCTGACCTAGATTTTGCTGTAGCTGTTTAGGTGGAGACTCGACTACAATGTGGCTTTTATCTGCTTGCAGAATGGGTTTAGAGGATGTGGAGTCTACAGAGAGCTTTTATTTCCTTTTAAAACCATCGTGTTCAAACGCGCTACCATATGTTGGATGGTTTATTTTTATTTTTAATCTCACTCGCTGATCGTTTCAGGGTTTAGAAGGCCAATAGCGTTAAGCTTATCAGCCACCTAAGAGTGACCGGGGAATCCTTTAATTTGTGTGTATTTCATGGTATAACTTGATTAAACAGACACCTGAAAGACACTGGAGGTAGGTGCTGTAGCAAAAATTTGCTGGGATGAGCAGTTTTTCTCCGTGGTCCCTTTGAAGTTCAGCCGTGTTAAAAGTATGATCGTAACGCTCGTAGGCAGACATTTCTTATCTGGCTTATTTTTTGCTGGGGGAATATAATGCAATGTGAAAGGCGTTTATATGGAATTTCTGGAATCGGGTTTTACGGGGTGGGAAAAGCAGGATGGCTGCGAGCGAGTCCAGCCGGCGAATCTGCAGCAAGGGAAAGTGCTGAGGCTCCTACTTCACGGTTTGTAACTCTTACACTGCAGAACCTCCAACTGCTTTCAGGGCATTAGAGAGCTTCGATGCCCAGCACTGCTGGCCTCCCCAGCCTCAAACTGGGGTTAAAAATCAGGCATGGAAATTGCGGTGAAGGGCGATCCCAGAGTGCTGAGGCTCTACTCCTGTTATCTCTGAGGTTATCAGCTCACCTGCAAGGGCTCTCCTCCGCGTCTGCATCTCGGGCAGCATCTGGACCGAGGGAAACGGGGTGGAAGCGAATGCTCTGGTCGGTGGGATTAGCCGCGGTCCAGGCGTTAGCAGCACGCCTTGGCGCTGCTGCCTGAGGGATGCTCGGGAAGAGCTTGGCATGGTTGCTTTGGTTTTTTTCCTCACACTGATTAAAGGATTCCACTGTGCGCCTTGGAGCTCCCACGTGTGCCCTCTCTGCCGTTGAGACAGTGTGTAAGCTGTTTCTTTCAATGGCAATATACACAACGAAGGCTTACTCCTTTGGGGTAAAGGACGGTCCAAGCACATTTCTTAAGCCTTGATTTCATTAGCACAGTGCTGCAGTTCATCAAACCCCATAAATATTTATCTTTTCAGCATTCCTTGTGCGATTTCAAAACACTGGCCGTATTTTAACGGGACGCTCCGTGTTGTTTATTGTGCGAGGGCTTTGCCATAGATACGCTGACAGAGGAGTCTCTGATGGCCACGATGAAGGGGGAGGCACGTTCTCTCCCGGGCGCGTTTGCAAACCTGGTGAAAGCCGCCTTTGCATCAGCGGCATCATCCCCAGGTGGGTGGGGAGCGAAGGCCAGTTGGGGATTCCCCCCACGAAGGCTCCGAATCCAAAGGATTTGCAGCTCCGCCAACCCTGTGTGCTTAGACACCGTGGGTCGGTTGCTAAAAATTGTGAGATCTATAACCAAAAAAATAAGCGTAGGAGTATTTCGGCTTGCTTTCTAGCAGTCGTGGATTTCTCTGCAACCCCAGTGGCTTGAGATTTATTCTTTAATTTTAATGGCATAGCTGGAATATTCATGGGCGCTGAGGCCTTTGGGTCTTGAGGCTTTTAATAGTTGCACCAAGCTGGGGGTTTGGGTGGATAAAACAACGTGAGCCGGCAGCACGAAGCAGCGATGGGGTAAGCACACTCCGTCCTGGTGACAACAAGCTCTAGCCCAGGGACTGGAGACCGTCTCTTGTATCTCCTCACTACAGAGGGAGTCTTGTTTCGAACAGATAATGACTTGACTTGGTTTTTAGTGGCATTTGGAACCTTGTTGCTGCTGCTCTGATGAGCCTGGTTGGTTGTTAAGGTGGTGGATGCTTGTGGAGGTCACTGTTCATGGCAATCAAAGCCATGTCCCTGAAGTCTTACGTGTTTAAATGTTCGATTGATTGATTGATTAAATGCTGGGGTGATTAAAACAAAACAAAAAGTGGTATTTTATGAAGGTTTTTGCAAAGGTCTGTGGGGTGAATGGGAGGCGCAGGCATCGCTAACGTTTGTGCTACCAGAGAAATTGCCTGGTAGCCTTCATGGTGACCCGGAGGAACCATCTGCTGAAGAATCCTGTTCATGGGACTTTCACTTTATAGAACTTTTTGAAGACTATTTCAGATTTTTCTTCCAAGCATCTTATTTAGAAAATGTTATTTTTTGGAGAATATGGGCAGGCTGGATTATTACGTTCCGTTATAGGACAGGAAAAAGTTCTTGGTGTAAAAAAAAAAAACAAAAACAAAACAAACCACAAAACACCAAAACCAAGGTTTCTGCTTCTTAATGAATAAGTGTGCTTCATAACTGTTGAAAATTGTAACAAGTTAGATGATTTTATGTTCAATTATGGAAGGCCTTTATTTCAAGCTCTGAAAAAGAATTAATTACTTTTTCTGCTGTCTTTCCAGAGAGGAGTATTGATTCCACATGCTGATTCTGTCTGGTGTGAATTCATCTCCTGAGCACCTGCACCAGGTACTTCTTTTCTTTTGTTGCGTAATTTTGCAGTCTGTGCTACCATCCTGTTTATTGCCATTCCAGAAGGGTCTTTATGCTTTAACAGATACTTTGTTTGGATTTTAATCTTGCGCTCAGCAGACCATATTTTGCCCCCACCATGCTGACATCCCGATTATTTTGCTTATTTATTTATTTTTTCTAATTGTGGGAAGATGCTTCAGCTCATGGAAACTGGAGAGATGATGGGGCCCTTGGAAGTAGGGACTGGGTTTTGTTGTTTGTAGCATGTCGAATGTTCCGTGGAGGCCGTGCAGAAACTAGAATCTGTATTTCCAGTGGCTCAAGGAGCCTGTGGTTAGGGCTGGATTAGCACAACCATGAGTATTGTGCCTGTGAGAAGCGATCCACTTCCCAGCTGTTTCTTATCACAGATGTGGCACATCAGGAGGAGGAAAAGCCCCACGTGTGACCTGAGAACATCCCACATTTCTGAAGTGTCTGAAATACTTTAGTACTTTTGTCAAACTGATCCCCAATCTCTTTTCATCGCGCTGAAGTTACGGCACGCTCGGATGACCGCAGAGCCTGAGGCAACGCTGAGTTCTGGCGATGCGATTAAACTGCGTGAAGTACTTTGCTCGTTTGCGTGATGGTTTTCATATGTTTGCTTATTAGTATTTACTAATGTACGTTATTGCTTATAACGAGCGTGCAACTGCAAAAGTAGGGGGGACGGGGAGGGAAGAAGAAATCCAGTTAAATTTGCCCTCCTGCCCTACTCGGGAAAGATGATGTAGTGCACAGGCACCGAGCCATCGCTCCTCACGCGGTCGGGATCATCCTCCGTGAGTATTTTTTCCATCTCGAATTTTGCTGATCTGCTTTGCTGGTATTTTTTTGAACCACGCTCCTTTTGTTTATTCCCCAACCGCTTTGGATGAGCAAAAAAAAAAAAAATCGCGCTGGCAGGAACATTTGTGGGAAAGCAACATCGCGTTGCATACTTGTGCGAATAAATATTCACAAGAGAATCCACGTCGAGAGCGCTCGCACGGCCG
>NW_009722304.1:129300-145705 GCF_000703405.1 Apaloderma vittatum | reverse complement strand
TCTTCCGATTACTCACCAAAGAGACTTGTTGAATGTTTATAGCTGTTTGGTGGGCAACTGGCTAACGAGTTGGGAAGGTTTGTAATTTGTCTAAGCCTTTGATCGCCAGAGCTGGGATAGCAATGAGAGCATCTGACCTGGGTTGACTAATTGAGTGGCACCGGTAGCCCAGACTTGGAGCGATTCCCTTCTGTCTGTAGCCGCTCCGGTTTGTCTGTTCAGGGTATTTATTCGTCGGAGCTAAAGGCTGGAGAAATTTGTGGCAGAATCGCAGTCTGTTTAGAGATTGTTATGACTTAAGCTAAGAGCGGGATTTGCTGGATAAATGAACAGAGCGTTATTTGACCAACGTTAGGGAAACGCAAAGACTCTATTTACCTTTCAGTTTTGAGA
Organism: Apaloderma vittatum; assembly: GCF_000703405.1. Lineage (NCBI taxonomy): Eukaryota > Metazoa > Chordata > Aves > Trogoniformes > Trogonidae > Apaloderma > Apaloderma vittatum. The sequence continues at coordinate 145,312 of NW_009722304.1, read as the reverse complement.
GCTCTTGAAGCAATTACCAGTTAATGCCTGTGCTTCTGGAGAGCTGTTACTGAATGATGAGTCTCTCTCGGGAGTCCCAAACTCTCTGCTCCGTGTGCCCTGCACTGATGGATACTTTTATCTGATCTTCTGCTTCTTTCTTTGTGAAATAGTGGGAAAAGCAGCTGTTGCCTTTGATACTTAGACTTCGTGACCGAGTAAACCATCACTGCTTGATTGCTCGCTCTATTTCCCTGTAGTGGAGGAGAAAGCGCTAATAAACTGTTCCAGTCGCGGTTCTGCAGACAGATGTGGGTTTTGGTGGACATGCTTTAAATGGAGGTCAACTATCAAACAAAAGTTGCCTCATTCTTTAAGGATTTGGTTGACAAAGGTAGCTGAAATAAAGTTGGATGCTCTTCTGAAGAAAGCAATTAGCGTTTTGCAGCCCAAAGCGCATCCACCGAGCGGATTAAGAGTTGGCCGGTAGATCTGAAATAAAATAGTCGTCATCGGGGAGCCCTCGTGAAATGAGAGAGGTGGCTCGTTGGGCTTCGTGGAGCTTGGCGCGCTGTTATTCCATTGTGTCATCGGTGACCTAAAGTCATGATAAGGTTACTGTTGATGAGGCTTTTGTACAGCTCACGTCTTGGCTGGGCTGTGCGTGGCAGCGACTAACGGGAGTCTGGAAAGCTTGGTAAGCTCAGCCCACGGAAATAAAACACGCTTTGATGGAGATGTTGCTCCGCATCTGCGAACAAGGTGGTACCGATGGCTCTGCTGCAGAAATAAATGCCTTTGGGAAGGGCAGAATGAGCTCCTAGTGAACCAGGCTGGCCAAAAAAACCCCCAAGCCACCGAAAACCGGTGTGATGCTGGGAGTTATGCAGGAGGATCTTGTGTTCTCCACCCAATTTTGTGGGGGGGTTGGTTTTTTTTCCTTTTCAAAAGGCCGTCAACAAATAGAAGTCAGTGTGGAAAAGGAGTAGAAAAATGGTTTGAGAGCTAGGGAAGGCAAGATACGTAAAAGCTCTTAATCTACTGGATTTATGAGGAGAAAAAAAAAGTAATAGATGAAGTGGCTTCGTATTTATGCGCTGGGATCGTTTTGAGAGAGGAAACGCTGGAAACAAAAGGAAAAGATACAGCGAGAATCCTAGCTGGAAGCTAAACCTCAACGCATTCGAACTTAGATACAAAGCACGTGTTTCTGAGTACGAATGCCACAGAGGATTTACTGTCTCTTGGTGCTTGTCAAATCGAGCCTGCGTGCATGGAATGGGAGGGCCTTTGCCAGGACCTAGATGAAGCTTTAATTGTAGGGCTTTAGTTCCTGGGATTTACACAGCCGGGCGAGTGGAGGAGATGTACTGGTTGGGGTGATGCAGGAGGTCAGAACAGATGATATCATGGTCCCTTCAGGACTCAAAGCTTTATGAGTAAATGCATTTGAAAATCCCGTTATTTTGTAGTGGAAAGGACTGGCATTCCTTCAGATTAAAAGGAGCGATTGAGGCTTGCAACCACAGTAATGCCCTTGTTGGCCAACGATGTTGGCTCAGCCCACCTTGTCTCCTGCCTCCCGGGTACATTTGTCGAAGGGGCTGAAGCACTTGGGGCTGATGCTCGTTACTAGCTCTATAGCTTTAGAGTTCTCTCTCATTAGAGATCACAGGAAAATAACATTTAGATTAAATACTGGTCACGTAAAACTGTTGGTTGTTAGATGTCTTTACCAGATGAATTTTTGAAATTGAGGATGGCTTTATGCCTTGCTCCAGGAGCTCAGAAACACGAGTGAGCTGGGTTTGTCAAGGCAAAGGAAACTCATATTTTTTGTTTTGTTGTTCCTTTCATATCTGTTTATTCTTCGGACATCTCTAAGTACCATTCTGTTCGTTGCGTTTCCAGTGTTCCTTCAGAAGGGCTAGTTCTGACGAGGCAGACTGATAAATCCTCCCACCTACCAAACGCATTTATTCACTTAACAAAAGAAGCACTTTATTTTGGGAAGGCAGGTATTTGGGGCTTTGTGTAGCAAAACCAGGAAAAAAATTATTTTCAGGTCAGATATGTGATTTGTGGTGATTTTTTTGGTTGTAATACAGTGTTCCACTATATTGTGGTGAAGCTAGGGGGTTGATCCCAGTGATGCTCTGCTCCCTGACAATTAGCAGAGCGGTTTTCTTTTGCAGGCTGCAACGTGCCCATCTTGCCTTTCAGTCAAATTCTGGTTTGCTTCTGTTATCGTAGAATTGAGTAAATGAGCCTAATTATCTCTATTATGTTAAGTGGTCTCCAGATCAGAGGTAAGGGCCTCTAAGCAATAGGAAAAATAACATTATACATCTGCGTCCCTTTGGGATGGGGATGAAGGATGCTTTGTATTTTTTTTGCTGCGATGTTATTACCTCTTGTAGTTCATGTGGCCTAGAGACAGCGGGCTCAGAGTCCATTACTCATGATTAGGGGGTTTGGTGGTGTTCTTTTTTTATTATTATTTTCCTTTTTTTTGCTGTTGTTTGGCTGCAGCTGGAGAGGAAATACCTTAGTGTTGTCAGCTGAAATGTAAACAAAACGTCCATCATCAATCAGGACTCATTGAGGTTCATCTGCTCTCGAGTTCTCTCTTAACCACGGGAGAAGCAGATTAACGTGAAAAATACTGGTATGTGCATGTGGTTTTGTGCATTTAAAGCTAACCAGATGTTTGAAACGTCTCTCTGAAATACGGATGATGATATAATGACTCCATAGTAATACAGAGCATTGGCAAGGGAGACATGAATATCCCTCGGTGTGGCATGTAGAGATGAACTCCCGATTTGTAGGCTTGGATGAGTTTGGGAGGTTCACGGGCTACCTAAGGACAAAAGGGTTTTGTTCCAGGCATGCGCTCAGTCCTTGGTAACACACAACTGGGCTGAGAACATCCTCAGGTTATTTAATTTAAGAAAAGCCTTTTCCACTTGACGATCAACTTGGCGCTCGCAGGGCGCCTCTCATCCAGGGTTTTACCCAACACTTACTCTGCTGGGAAGCCCCTTTGGTGGCAGGTGGGGCCGGAGGGATGTCCTGAGCTGGCTGTGGTCACCAGGATGGCTGTGGCAGGCTGTGTCCCCTGCTGTGGTGACAGCCATGAGTTGGGGTACTTGTCTCTCCGAGGGCACTGCTGTTCCTGTGACGTGCTGTTTGCTTGATCCTCCAGCACAGAAAAAGGGGATATAAAAAAAAAAAAGGGGGAAACCAGACATGATGACTAGACTGATAGGAGGTTTTTTTGGCCACTTACCTCAAAGGTTTTGAAAGCTAAAAATGTGAACGGGAGGGAAATAAAATGCTCTGGGGTGCAGGTAATCTGATAGGGAGGCGCTGGTCCCAGTTCCTCGGGAGGAACGTTATTGTCCTCGGAGAAGCCGCGCGTACGTTTCTTTTAATACCAAATGAACAGAGAGCAATTTCCTGCCTCGCTTGCGTTTCGAGGCCGGAGTCTGCCTCCGTCTTTCCACCGTTGCAGAAACTCACGGCGGCGTGAGGACCGCGGTGTCTGTCAACGTGTGCTGCGAGAGAAGAAAGAGGGAAGCCTAAAACCGGGCTGTGACAGGAGGCGGATGACTGTTTTAAATAATAAAATAGCCTTTCCTTTTGATTTTGTTTGGAAGGAGGAAGGCTGCGATGAATGCCTTGGTTTGTGCTCAGAGGGCGGAGAATATGTCACAAATGCAGCAGGTAACGAAAGGGGACGAAAGCGAAACGTAGCCCCTGTGGGTGCACGGCACGGTAGATCTGGAATGATTTTGCCAAAAGGAAGAAAGTTCAGCAGAGCTTAGTCTGGGGCAGCCAGAGCTCTGTGTGCTTTCCAGCCTTCCTTACACCTGCTTTGCTTTTTTGGCTAGAACCCTCCTTCTGCTGCTTCTGCATCTACACAGCAGTAAACCAAGACACCCGAAATGCTGGTGTCTGTTTTGTGCCTGACACTGTAGTGTCTTGATTTCTAACTGGTTACTTTGCCATTGGGTTTAATTGGAGTTTTCAGATCTGTTTGTTTGAACGATAAAATACTTTCTTTAGAGTGGTTTGTCCAGCCTGGGCTCGACCTGAGGTTTTTCTGTAGGCTCTGTCAGCCCTGGTTTCTGCAGTCCGGATACCCACCACAAAAACCTCTTGTCCTGTGTGGAGTCAGCTCCGGTCTTACAATGTGTGAAAAATGATAACGGTGATAATTGTGGTCAGATAAACAGCTTGATTTTCTGCATTAAAAAAACCAAACGATAATGCCGGTCACCGAAGTGTAGGACTGCCTAAGGTGTTCGAAGATGCTGATTTAATTGGCAGGTTTGCTTCCAGCTACACAGTTAATTCTCCAGAGAAGCTCTAATTGCTTGGCTCTAGCACAACAATTTTCATCTGCAGCACATGATTAATTTGAGCCGCTTTATCCCCTGAGCCTACAGAACAGTGCCCTCTCGTGTGCGGCGCAGGGCTGAGCTGGAAAGGAGGAACCCATTTCCAAACTAGCCGTGGTTTTTGGAGTGTCAGGAAGAAATTAAGACTGACCTGTCACCACATGTTGCCTTTTTTTTTTTTTCCCCCTCTTCCTAGTGTTCTACGTGGCACGACGGCTGCAGAAGCTTTTGTGCTTGATGCTTCAAAATATGTAAATGAACAAGCTTCTTTTAATGTTATTTTGTAATAATTCAGGATATTGAACTATGAAGTAACTTCTTTATTTCAGTAGGGAGGGAAAAGCCTGACGCTTTTTCCTATTTTCCTGCCTTTCATGCTGTAGCTAACATGGATTCTAGTGATCTGCATGCAGGCAAAAACCTGTGTACTCTCCTGTGCTGTTCTTTAACACGGTCGTCCTTCCAGTCCTGGCCTGTTGCTTTGCAAAACCGAATAATTTTGCTGGTTGGGCTCATATAATAAATTGCTGTCTCCATCCATTGCTCTGTTTTAGTGACTCTTCCAGCTTGCAAACACTTTATCTTCTCTTTCTACAGAGACTTGGCTGAGTGAAGCTATCTTGTCCGAATGTCTGAATCCAAATGGGCTTGAGATAGTTTGAAGGGTTGTCCCATAGCGTAGCTGCAAGTACAGGGCTGGAACCCCATCTGGCTCACTTGTCAGAAGTGGCGAAGGGGCCAGGAAAAATCCACAGGAGCGGTGGTGCTGTGCAGCAGGGTGATGCCAAGAGGATGAAGGGTTTCTCAGGCACAGCGTTGGCTACGAAGGTAGGCTTGGAAAGGTCTGCAAGCGAATTCTCCTCCCGTTCCTACTTGAGTCAGGGAAAAATGACTTTGCCTGCGCATTTTTCAGTTAGGCAGGAAGCTACTTGACTCTTTCTCTTGGAAACCAGGCAAGAAGACCCTGGGTATTAGCTAACCATGTGGGTTGAAAGGGCCAGTACTGCACCTCTATTCTTCTGCCACTTACTTGACTACCAGAGCCTTTGCTCCGAGCCTGCCCTTCAATGTCAAGCAGAAGGGTGGTGCTAATTCCTCTGTTCGTGTTGGAAGTGGTGCAGAGATCTTTGGATGGAAGCAGCGTGGTCGAGTGATGTCCCGGTATTCTCACGGGGAGGTTCGTGCCACTGAGTGCAGGACTGGTCCAGCAGCGTGCAGGTGGCTGCTGAGCTCTCAGAGCTCAGAATTTCCTGCCCGTTTAATGGATTTAACACCAAAATTGTCTCCCCTAATGCCATGTTTGCACACAGAGGCTGTAACAGCAATTCCATGTTCTTATAATCCTTCTGCTCGGATAAAAATCGGCTCTTAACAAATGTGAGTGCATGAGGATTGAAGGCTTTTATTACAATATCTTTTTAATTATCAAGGTGGGGAATCACATTTTACAAACTACAATAAATTGAATTTTATTACGGTTTATGTGAGGACTTATTTAATAGCAGATTACACTAGACACTAACAAAATTCTTTTTCTCTAAGGTTTATTTGTCACTTGTTGAACTCTAGAAGAACGAGCTGTGAATTGAACCAGGGGGTTACAGATATAATCCAAATGATGGTTCATGTTTATGGTTTAGATTAGCCTAGCTTGATTCCAGATTGCAAACACTTTTAACATCTGTAAAATCCAAACCAGGCAGTTATGCTTTATTAAGACCTAGCTTCTACTCTCTTCAATAGGTAATTTGTGGAGTCTCAAATAGTGAATTATGTCTGTTTGTTTTGGAAGGAGCTTCACTCGCTTTTTCTCTTGTCGGTACTCATTGGTAATCCTGGCAGTGTTATAACTCACGGCTCCTGTGGAGCAGAGTAGGCAGATACGGGGAGAGGACAGCTTCAGTGATGAGGAGCATCCACCTTCAACTTGTAACCACTGGGCTGTTGCACCTCCAGGGCTTGGGGTCCTTGCCACGTTTTCCTAACGAGCAGCAGCTCAATTCTCTCCCCCCTTCTTTCTGACGCTTTTTCATGGAGACTGTGGCTCCTTTGAGTGACTCCTGAAAAGCGTATTTTCAAGTTCCTGGGTTTTTTCCTACTCTTCTGCTGTTTATTTTTATATGGGAAAGCCCCTGAAGAACTTCCAAAGCCTCTCTTTCCTGCTGTGAAAGATGCCTCGCGATGGCAAGGGTGGGTGACTTGGACCAGAACAGCCCTTTTGTGTGAAGCAGCCCCAGAACTTTGTGTTCTTGGGGTGTTTTTTTTTTTAATATGCTAAGGTTTGTAAAAGCTTTTAACAGTTTATTCAGCTCTTGGTGTCTTGGTAAGTTTTCCTCTTAGATTTCAATTTAGTGGTGTCTTGCACATAATGGATTTATTCCCTCATTCTTACCAATATAGGTGCTGTGATGGTCGGTCCATACAGAAGAGATGTTTGCTCTTGTGGATGCTGCTCTTGCAGAGAAAAATTTGCAAGCAAGTGTATACTGGATATCCATTCTGTTGTGTGTTGAGAAGATGCTGGTGTCGAGCAGGGGAGTCAAAGTGCAAATTCCCCCAACTTGCTCTCTGTGTTTTGGAATGTAGCAGGCAAGGAAACGGAGCCCAGTGCTAAATAAATGGAAAGATACAGACCAAACAACCTTGCAGGTGCTGATATGATCAGGTTTATACTTGGATTTTTACTTAATTTCCCTAGGAAAACTTTTTGGAAAGTAAGTCCAACAAACCTGTGAAGAGTAGCGGATGTTTTCTGGCCCTATGGCTACAGCAAGCATATGTGCTTGAGAATATTTTCGTATGCATGTAGTCATCTTAAAATTCTGGAAGGGAACAGTTTGTCTGTGATTTATAATAAATTATTCATCCTTTTTTATTACCATAATAATCGCTTTTTATGGTTACCCAAGTGAATGCTATTATGAAAGCACAGAAAAATCTACTAATTATTTTCCAGGATTTTATAGTATTTAGTTTTTTCCTAGAGTTTTCCCATTCTGTAAGGGTTTGGTTGGGGGTTTTTTTTTGATGTTATCAGAAGGCAAAGCATTTCTTCTTTTCAAAGATAAAAATCTCTAAGCACGCTTACTTTGCGTTTTGTGCAACAGCATTGCTGTTTGCAGAGCTGGAAGAGCGTGAGAACAACCGAGCTGGGGAAAGTGCCGCTTTCCACAACGATCGCTGCTGCCTTTTTTCCTGCCTTTTGCTCCCAGCAGCAGCGTGGGCACGTCATCGAGAGAATTATCTCAAACAAGGGTTGGGCTCTTTAAAAACAAGAGATGCCCACTTGTGCCAGGAATAAATGGAAATAGAGTGGATTGGGGGATTTGTTTTCCCCTTCAGTAGGGGAGGTTCTAGTGCTGCTTAGTGGGAGTCTCCAGGGCCCAGACTTATGCAAATCTCATTCTAGAGGCCGTGTTAAACTTAAAACTTTCCCCTCACAACCTGGTTTTCTGGGGCACAGAAGGACTGGACCCCTTGCTGGGCCTGTATCATGCTTGTTCATTTGCCTTTTCAAAATAAGTAATTATTTAGCAGATCAGCAGCTCCTGGTGCTGTTTAATGCCGTGCCTTCAGGAAGCTGTTAGAGGCTAAGTGAGGATGAAAAGGATGCATAAATCAGTCTTTTTGACTCTGTCTTGTTTCTGATGGGCTGAATCTCATTTAAAGCCCTCTTTGCTGTTGCATGTAATGCTAGTTTATATCTAATTCCCAGTCTGTGGAGCACTGACCTTTGCAATGAAGAGGGACTGAATGTTCCCATCTCTGCATAATCAAATAACAACAACCTTGGACCTCTTTTAATGCCTACAAGTCAGATATGAAGCAGCTTCTGGAGCTGGCTGCTTCTGCTCTATGCAAAACCAGTTGCTCTTTTTGCGCGTTTGGATCTTCTTCAAGTAAGCATCCAGTTCTTGTAGGACACCACACGGCGATGGATGTTAGAGTGTGAAATGATCTCATCCTGTATCTTTGCGATTTCCTGGTCTCCCCTGCTGCAAGTGTGAGTTTTGACCCAATGTAAATCCAAGAGGTCACAGGCGGGCGGTGTAGCTCAGCACGTTCCTAGGTTAAGGCACGGGGCTGACCTTATTGTGTCCAGTGGAACGAGTCTCTTGCTGAAATAACGTGCTGAACTGCAGCCTGAATACCCAAGAAGAAAAATTCTCCGGAAACCTTTCCTTCGGCGCTTGTTTTGTACTGTACATCTCTTTGGCCTCTAAGTGCTGTGAGGGTTGGGAACATGTCATCTTCTGAGGGTTGTGCGGAGCCAGATCACTGCTTAACACAGCCATAATCCTGTCATCTTCCGTTTAGATCGTGAGCACTTTGAAGAGCAAGCTCCTCTTGCTTTTCTGTATTAGCAGAGCACCAAGAGCCCTGTCAATGCTCAGTAAATCCAGCAGCCTCTTGGGAGCTGGCCTTGCTATTAAAGTGCTTTTCTGCTTTACGAGTGAGGGAAGAACTGCAATTTGTAGGAAGAGGAAAAGTGTGTGAGAACAATAAGGTATATTTTAGTCACATAGCACATGTTGCAAGGAAATAGCATAGAAGAACAATTGAAGGCTTTGCTTGGGTGAGGTTTGAAAGAGACTTTGTGGCAAGCTTTGAATATGTGACTAACTGGTCAGGTGGAGGAACCTAAAATTGCTTTTCATTTGGAGGAGGTGTAGAAGAGGAAGCCCTTCTGCTAGGAGAGAGGATTGTGGGATGGTGGGGGGAAAAAAAGGCATAACTGTAGGCTGGATACAGGGCAAAAAGAGGGAAGGATGGCCAAGACAGTAACGATGGAACGTGTCCAGAGGCTTGAAGAGAAACAATCCAAGAATGAGGTGGGAAACATGACCCTCCTACCCGTGTTTCTCAGCTGCAAGGTGCAATATTTCTACTTGTGATTGGCACACAACGGGGCAGAAAGTAGTGTCTTGGCACAAACGTGACGTGTTTCAGTAGAAGCTCTGGGAGTTTTGTGAACTGCCAGTGAGTGACATGTTGAAACCTTGATGTACAGAGTGCTTATGATCTCGGCTAATTATTGACTTTATGCCAGTCTGTGTGTGGTTCCTTCCAAGAAATAATGTCATTCGTGTTGGCACTGAAAGGAGAGCTGCAGCCTTTAACAGGCTTTTGAGAGAAAAAACACACGTGTGATATTAAACTACGTAGTGAAGAATAGTCCAGCCACACAGATTAGTTTGGATGGAGCAGTCTTGGCAGCTGCATTTACCTACAGAGATTATTCTACCATTTTCAGATGTAAGTAAATGTGATTACCAAGATATTATTCTCCATAGTACACAGAGGCAAGAATCGTATGTGGTACGTCCCAAGTCAAATAGCTTTTTTTTTTTTGCCTGAATTAGGCCACTGAGGTCATTGTATGCTGGAGTTTTTAAATGTTAATCCTAAGTAATAAGCAACACTTTTCAAGAAATCAGTAGGTTTCTGGCTAAAATTGAAAGAAGTGCTTTGGTAATGTAGCTCCTAGGTTGGAAGATGGGTTTTGTTAAGGCAGATCCGTGTTTGTAGAAATCTACCTGTGTTACACAATTTCTGCCTTTCTTGGTGCCCTCTCTGTAAAAATGATTGAGCACTATGGTTGACCCTGCTCTATGTGACTTGAACCTGGATTTCCATTAGCCAATTAAATGGCCTCTTATGAGCTGGTCCAGAGTGGTTTGGTCTTTGATTTCATGGAAGTGAATTCCTCTTCATGAGTTTCAGATGGTTCTGGTACATCTGGATTCACAGCATATTGCTGGTGAACATACTGACTTGTAGGCATGAAGCCTTGGACTACAAAACTAATAATGTGGAAGGACTGAATGTGTGTAGAGTCTCCTTCCTGTGGTATTTACTCTTTTTGTTTGCTGGATAAGTGCACTATATGTTATTTTATGATCCTTCTAATGGGGTCATTCGTTCCTTCTTGGTCCTCCTTCCCTCAGTAGACTGGAAAACTCAGTAGCCTCTTGGCCATCTGGTGTTGGCTTCTTTTCAGTTTTGACGTGGCACTGGAAGGGAGCACTGCTTGGGTGCTAGGAGGGGGTTGAAAGAAGCTATAAGAGATGAATTCTTTACTGACAAATGCCAAGTAAGCCACAGCAGAAGAAATAACTGGAGCTGCTTCTACAGTTTTTCTGTTCTAAGTTTATTATATTAATCGAGAAGAAGTACTTAAACTTCTTTGTGGTTGCTCAGTGTAGCCTTTGGCACCATACGCAACAGTGGTCAAAAAAAAGCAAACAGAAGTGTTAAGAGGCATACAAAACACATGGAAAATATCTTGCCGTTATATAAATCAGCTGAATGCCTGTGCCTGAAATGTTGTCTTCCATTCTAGTAAATTCGTCTCGTAAAGGAGGCAGCAAAATAAGAAGGAATTTGGAGGCAGGAGAAATGAAAAGGGTTAGCATTTTAGTATCTTGGAGCTCTTTTCCCCCATAGTGACTTCTAAAGTCATTGGAAGGAGTATGAAAGAAGGAGGTGAGTTGACTTAAATGTTGTTTCTGAGAATATGCAACAGAAGAGGTGCTCAGTTAAACTGAAAAGTCAGCAAGCTGGACTGTCAGAAGATGTCACGTACCTTGCAGAATCACGCTGACCATGAGCCCCACAGGTTGCCACTGAGATAAAAGTTAAAGACTCCAAAAAGCAACCACCCCAAACCAAACAAACCTCCAAAGCCCAGAGCTAAACAAAGATCCAAATATCTCAGAGTAAAATACTTAGGCGATCGGAACCTAATGAATCAAGATGAGCGCAGGGGTTATAAACAAACATGTGTTTTGGGGCTTTCTGTCACTATTTGGAGGAATTTCTTCACGTGGTGAACAAGGTGCTTGTTGCGCGTAGGTGAAGCCAAGGTATACAGCGATAACTCTCTTGGTATGTGCTTGCAGCTTCAGGAAAGTTATTTTTACCTTTTGCGATTTCTTCTATGAGCCAGGGTTTTGAGCGCAGGACAGATTTGGGGCTTTTGGGGGTGAAGAATACCATAAGCCGTGCTTGATTCAACCTCCCCTCTCCATCCTCTAAAGACCCAGCTGCCTCTTATCTGTCCCCTCTTATCCATTCTTTTACTTCCATCATCTTTCATCTGCCCTTAATTAACTTTTCCTGATCTGTACTCCCGAGATGAATGTAAAAGGGAGTGCAAAGTTTCAAGAGAATTGAAAATCAATTTCTCTGTCTTCATGTACCTGTCAAGGATTAAGTGCCAAGGCTGGAATTTGTCCTCCAGTAGCTGATGGTATCACCTCCACCTAAATCACCTTTCCAGGGCTGCTTAAGATATATTAGCCTTAGCACCATGGCCGCAAGGCAGTTTAAGTACAAAGCATTTGGTGAAAACTTCTGGGTCCTCGTCACTGAAAAAAGCAAAACCTTGGTGGTTTTATAAAGGATTGAGCATCGGAGCCCTTGAGTTAGGCTGCTGCTGATCTATGGGAACAAGGAGCAGGGAGGGGATGTCTGTGTTTCTGTTTCTCCATCTAATCACTTGCAGGCATGTGATTACAACACTTAGTGATCATGGACTAGGTCAGTTTTTAATTAGCTGAGCCACATGATAGGCATTTTCAGTGCCAGCAAACTCTTTTCCTTATTGATGTCAGGTCTGATGTTACAACATAGGAGCTGTGCCAGCGAAAGCCTAGATTTATGGGTTAAATCACTTGTCGTGAAGCAGACTGTATTTCCCAATCCCGGACTGTTTTGCTCTGATCTGGATAGGGCACGGTGGTTCTAAATTTTAGCACGCGGCAAGTCTTGCTTTTCGTTCGATATGTTGCGAGGCATGCAATAAATAAGGAAAATTAATGCTCCAAAATGTTTGGGAAGCTAGAAATGGGGAATCGTGGCTATTACAAGGACTCACATGATACTGTGGTCCAGTGGAATCAGATGTTGTTGATGATTGAATCACATGTTTTTGCACTAGTAACAACCAATAACACCCTTTTCCTCCCCAAAAGGACTAAATATAGTCCTGAGAAACTCCAACGAGTGAGGATTGGCACTGGATTGTGTGACTTTTCCACAAGCCCTGTGTAATGGCCGGTGAACGATCGCGCTGTTCCAGGAGCAGATGGCAGAGCAGGCTGCGCGTTTCTGAGTCAGCCGACTTTTTCCGCCCTTTCTCTGCGAGGAGGGATGTATCCTGCGCTGGCTTTACGCATCGCTTCGCATCCATCGCCTCGCCTTGGAAGAAGACGAATGTATGACTTTGGTTTTCCTGGCCCACACGCAGAAGATAAGTCCCCTCGTTTCCCTCCCTGCGATGCGGTGGGGGTGGAGGAGATGGTCCCCCGGTGATTAGACCGGCCGCGACCCTTCCAACTTAAATGTACGAATCTGTTTTCCTTAATGTACATCTTCAGGCTCATGCGCTGTGCACGTGCTCTGCCCTTGACCCCGGCTGCATGTTAGCTATAAAAGTTTTCCATTTATTTCCTGGAGGTCTGGAGATTTCAGACAACGCTGTCCCTTTGAGCCATCCAGGTCTGGAGCGTATTTAAGCGCCGAAAGAGAGCCAAGCCTGAACACACGGAGATCTCTCAAAAAATATGCACGTGAGCAAATCTTTCCTTATCGTACTCTTCTGCTGAGCCAAGGGAGAAGTCCCTGGTGATGCTGATCTCCAAGCTGGGGCACATGCTGGGGAGGGTTTAGTTTCCCCTGATGGTCTAGTGCTGACTGCTTGTGAAGTCAGGGCTTCCAACCTGTTGCGTGTTCATAAATTCATGAAATTTTGGGCTTGGAGACCGCTAGTATGACCTTTTTTTTTAATGGAGGCTGTTGAATTATGGTTCTTGAGTTGTTATACTTCATATGCTTTTTTTTAAACTTGCTTTTGTAATTGGGTTTAGCCTACTTAGTTTATACCTTACTTTCCTGCTAGCCTGGAAGCTCATTTGATTAAAACTGGAGCCAGGGCCACGTCGTCCAACTCTGAATTTTGAGCCCTGCCCTACAGAGGATGGGAGGAATCTAGTGCAGACCACTTACCCACCACTATGGCCAGTTACTGACATTCACTTTTCCCTCTTAAAAGGAGATGTGCTAAACGAGGAAGGACAATACAACCTCACTCCCATCCCATTTAGCTTCAGACCTTCTGCGATCAATGAGAAGAGATGGGCATCTCCAGATCTCGATTTCAGCCTGAGATCTGAATTTATTTTTCCAGATGCCTGCGAGAGTTATGCAAGATCTCTTAAGGGCAACCGGACTCCTAATTTAGATACTACTGTGGGTTGTGTACGTAGACCTCTTCCTTATTCTGGAGGTCGGTTCATCTGTTTTACTGACCGTGGATTTTCGGAGCGTTGGTGTGCTATAGTGGGTAGGAGTGTGGAGCTGCAGATGTTTTCCCAAAGGCAGCTTTTCAGCAGTTATTTCTCTGAAAAGCACAGCGTACGTGCGCGAGGTACGTTGGTATGTTGCTGGTGATTATGCAGACTGTGTGGCAGCCGGGGGATAAATAACAAAAGATGTGTGGTCAAAGAGCTGGTTGCGTGCCCATGCAGTTTAATTTTTAGAAGGCTGTCTATTCTGGGCTTACCTCCCAGTGACATTGGCACCGCCGCTTGCAGAAATCATCAGCTCGGTGCTTAAGCTTGTCTGAGCTGGGACTGAGAGGATGGGTCTGATTCTTTCCGCAGCCTTTCCTAGAACGTGGCAACCTTATTGTATCCCGTTGTGGGAGTCTGTAGGCAGGTAGCTGCTCCTACAGGGTTGTCCATAGGTCTGGTGGAGGAAGCTCCATTCTAGAGGTCTACTCGTGGTGCCTACTGGGGAGAGGAGGCTTATTTTGTTGCAAAGTGGGCTTTGCGATATGTGAAATCTGGATACCCAGGGCTCGTGTTTGACTTTAGTAGCTCTGTGAATTCCAGGAGCCACAAGGGGCTAAAGGGAGAGGGTTCTGAGGGTGCTCTGTGTACTCGGGGCTTGAGATGTTCTGGCTTTCCTGCCAGCAGGCGGACAACCCCAACAGCAAGGAAATCCACCACAAAACTAGGAAGTGGACCGGGATTTACCTGAGTTTTGCCCTCTTCCTTTTGGCATTTTCTGTTTAACGGGCTGGCAAAAGCTTGGCTCTTAAAATCTCGATTCCTGTAAAGTTTGGACGTGTGTGGTTGTGCAAGGCACTGATGGACATCGGGGTTATTTTTTAGCACGTGTAGTGCAGGCTGTTTGATGAAAGCAGCAGCAGCATGCTTGCAAAACGGGCAGCTCCGGGGTATGAGCGTGGCTCCTTGACTTTTCTCGGCTCTCTGGCAGGCAGCCAGCCAGCCAGCTCTGTGCTACCTCTGCTCAGCAGTTTTGGAGGCCATTCCCTTTATTTTTGAGACTTGAAGATGCTCTAAGCACCAAGAACAGCTTTGATAGGATATCTGCTTGTCAGGCTGAGTGTGAAAATAACGGACAGTTTTGGGTGATTCTTGACTGATAAGAGGAGTGTGAACATAAGAGGGGTCCTACAGAAAGAAGTATTGTAAATCCAGTTGTAAAGCTGCTGTTGATGAAATGCAGCCGCCTTCTCCTTTCATTTTTGTCGGGGAAGCTTCTTGTGCAGTCAACATATATTGAGTTCTGCTCTTCATTCATCCCCATAGGCAAAATTTGGGAGAAATTCTGCTTATTTATTTATTTATTCTTTTTTTATTTCCAGACTATGTGGCGTTAGCCTTTGAAGTTCATGGTTGCTGTGCTGTAGAGCTCTGTGTTTCTGCAAAGAGATTTCAGGGAGGTGTTAAATTCAGATAAAGGTATGAAGCAGGATATGGTTCTCACATGGAAGTTTTCTTGTTTCTGGACAATGCCAGTGCCTTTCATGAGAATATCTAATTTTTCACCGTCTCGAGTTCCTTTTCTTACCATTACTGGCTTTGCATGTGAATTCCCAACAACAGGAAGAAGGCTTCTGGTCCTGGCTGTATCTATTCCAAGTGTTTTTTCAAACGTGCCAGTCAAGGAGGCACTGTAGCATAGCCTAATACGAAATATTTTGAGTGTCCTGCTGTAGGTCTTGCCTTTATAAGCAAAAGCCATTCCAGAAGTTTTGCAAGGATTGATAGGATCAGGATGTATTTGTTAGCAGGGAGGGCTGGCTGAGATACACAGTTGTAACTCACACTCAGTGTGAATTGGGAAGTCAAATCTGGTGTTTTCTCTGTGTGACTGAGAGGGAAGAAGGGCTGAAAACTGAGGAGAGGCTACTTTATTCTGAAAATACATCTTGAATCAAATGTTGTGTCATGGAAGTGGTTTGGGGTGTTTGAATGGTGTGCTCTCTTGATTTTAGTCTTAATTGAAAGAATGCACCCAAATCTTAAATCTGCAAGCACATACATGAGGTTGTGAAGTGGAACACTTCAGCTGACCTGAACTGAAAATATTTTTTTATATATATTTTATTTCCCTTCTGGACTTTGCTACTTATTTGCAGAAAGCTTGAGACTTTTCAGTCTGTTTTCTATCTTCTGAGATGGACCTTACCTTTTCTGCAGTGCTGAACTTCTGCTTGGGCTCAGCGTGAGCAGAGCAGCCTGCAGCCGCCTGTTGGCAGCACCGGTGGGAAGTTTACACGGGTTTGCAGCTGCACCCATTTGAACGGCTGCACT
>NW_009722304.1:91638-129192 GCF_000703405.1 Apaloderma vittatum | reverse complement strand
TGTGTGTGTCCGCTGTGTGTCTTGTCATCCTCAGAGTCTGGATGTGGTAGGACCCCTGTGGGTGCTCAGCCTGACTGGAGAAAGCAAGGGCAGGAGCATGATGAGGCGTGAGTGGATGTACCTGAAGAGGCTTGTTTGAAATGTCTGGGCAGATACTGGAAGAGCTTCATCCCGGGGCGTCTTTCCATCGCCCTCGTCGGGATCAGACCCCAAGCCTTTGCAAGGAGGAGAGCAACTCGCCCGCTTTACGCAACTGAAATCCCGCTCTGGTTTCTCGGCGTAATGTCGACACACCCTTCTTTATTAATGCGAGACCCTTGGGGAAAGGAGAAGTTGATGGGGTGGGGACCCCTTGGTTTAGCTCCGCCAGTTCCACACCCACTCTTCAGCTGGTCTGCTTGCGATCATCGTTCTGGGGAGCAGCGGACCAGGTCAATTACTCCATAACAGCTCCATCCATAACTCTTCAGTCATGCAGCTGTATCAGGATTACAACGAAAACAACCTCAGTTATCCTAGTTGGATGTGAAAGCAGACGCGTGTTCCACGAGAAGCGGTGATGCCAGAACGTGGAGGTCAATGTTGTTCAGTGTTTTTTGGCAAAGGAAAAACCTATCGTATGGAAGCCGGTGCCTGGGGAATCCACATGGAGCGGTGAGATGAGCTCCGTGTGCAACTGGAGATAGTGGTGCTTGGGGAGGCGATTGAGCCAGGGAATATTGGAGAGCAGCTCTGTGCGGCTGCCAGCAACCCCCCTCCAAGCTCAGTGGCCACCCTTCTCCGTAGTGAAGTCATTGGAGGTGACAAAACCATTTATCCAGGAAGCCAACCTGCCTCCAGAAGGCCTGAAGGCAAGAGCGAGTTGCTGGTACCTCTGGGGCCATATTCTAAGTAGGTATTTGTATTCTTGGCCATCTGCAAATATGGGTGCTGGTGGTGCTACCTCGTCCCCCATCCGTTCAGCTCGAAGGTGCCAAATTTCTCGTTGTCTTTTCCAGCAAAAGGCTTTCAGCTCTTCTTTCCTGGAGAATGAGGTGCTTAGTACTGTCAGCAGCACATGACCCATCCCTACAGTAATGGACTCGCATCCAAGGGAATGTAGGCGATGTGTTAGTATGTGTGGAAAAATCCCCTGGAGCTTCCAATTTACACTGGAATTATTAAAAACAAAGAGTAGAGAAAGTTTTGTTTGGGGGGGTTGTTTTGGTGTTGGTTTTTTTTGAATGAAACTATGGAAAACACCACTGATAATATCATTTCAGGACTATTTCCAACCTCGCACATGAAAAGATGATCTCAAAGTACCAAGTTTTGGGGTCTGGATTTGCAGTTTTCTGGACTTTTGGGACTCGGAGCAGCAGAGGGATGTGGGCTTGAGCTGATGTGTTGCACAGAGACCAGCATGTGAGAGTGACCAAACCTTCAGCAGCAGGAGGGACCAGGGTGCTGAGGGAGATGAGACACAAGCATGGCAAGTTGGAGCCTGTCCTCTTGTCCTGGAGAAGAATGAAGCTGAGCGGCCAGGCGACAGCGGGAGCCCCATCGTAACGGGCTGTCGTGTGGTTTTGATGGGGTTTGCCTTCTGCTCTGAAGAAATCTGCAGCTTTTCATCGTCACTCCCAAGAACTGGATCCATTCTGAAGAGCAACAATACATGGAAAATGGAATATTTTGCTTATTAGAGTAACTTGGAGTTCCAGCGCTGAGTTGGCAACCAAACCTCGGAGAGGCTAAGGAGCTGGAGAGCGCGCTGCTCCCCCCTTCCAAAAGAAACCTCAGTGTGTGCCAGCACTTTTATTTATAATGTTAAAATAAGTTGAGTACATTAAAAGGTATTATTGAGGGAGCAGGACTTAAAATATATCATTTTTATGTTATTAGGCTGCTCTAAGTGAGGTGTCCTACTGCAAGCAGATAATCTGTCCCTCTGCCTAGATTCCACACTGGAACTTACTGGAAGCTTTTCACCACAAGAATCTGAGCAAACTGATTATTTTCAAGAAAAGAAAAAGGGAGATTGAGGGAAAATAATACTGAAAGACATAACCTCAAACCACGGCGGAGAAATTTCCTCACAGCAGTTGGATGTCTCATGACCACCTGATCGCTCCGGCTTATATTAGGGGTTTTAGCAGATGCCCATAGGGGAGCTCAGCTGGCTGGGAAGGGTTTGGGGTGGGCTGCACCTGGGGCTGGCTGCCCCCCCTTCCTTCATTCCACCTTCTTTCTTTTTTTTCCTTTTCTGTAGCAAGAGGAAAAAAGTCAAGGGAAATCCTGAAGCAATCCAGATGCTCTGAGAGCATCAAATAGTCGCGTCGATCTTTTGCAAACGGTTCCACCGTGTCGGTATCCCGTGGTCTGAGCCGTGGCACAAGGAAGTGTTGCTGCCTGGGGGAGGGCGTTGGGGCTTAAAGGTGATGCGACGGCAGCCAAGTGCTTGGAGGAGGAGGAGAAAAGGGAGATGTACTTACTTCATCCCATCTGCGGGAGTGCTGAGTGGCAGGCTGGCGGAATATTTCGTGTCGGAGAAAGGTCTCTGTGCCCAGCTGAATTCCCCGCAGCGAGAGATTTCCAAGAGCTAATTTTTCAATGTGCTCATTCAATGAGCACCAGGGCTGTGTGCATGCACGAGCCCTGCTTGACAGCACCCCTGCGGAGTGTTAACCGGCGTGAAATGTTTGTGCCATGCAAATACACACATGGGTGGATGTGAATGTGCGTGTGCTGTCACCCTGCTGCTGTACCATGGAGCTGAGCTCCTCTGGCAGCTCCTGCGTGAAAGGGGGCACAAGGCTGGGACACGTAAGTTGATGGAGGAAGAAAAAAAGTGTTCCCCTCAGGGATGGAGGAGAGGACCGAGGGCCACACAGTGGATTAACATTTGTGTATTTGCCTGGGACCACACTTGGCTCTGCAGGTGGCTGCAGAAGGCTGAATGTAGCCATGGGCAGAATGACCACGATAGCTGGCAGAATCTGGCAAGAATAGCTTAAAAAAAAGATGTCGTACCTAATCTGAATCCTAGAATATGAGGTTGGAAGGGAACCTCAAGGATCAGCTGGTCCAAACTCTTTTGGGAAAGGTATGGTCTGGATAAGATGGCCCAGCACCCTGTCCAGTTGAATCTGGGGAATCTACCGCTCCCCTGGGGAGATTATTCCAATGGTGGATTGTCTTGCTGTGAAAAATTTTCCTCTTGCACCTGATCGGAATCTCCTGGGGAATCGCTTGTACCTGTAATCTGGTCAGAAATGAATTAGCCCACATAATTCTAGAGGTGAGCACAGTGAGATGTAACTTTGTGTAGTCCAGGTGTAATTAGAAAATCCGTTTCATTTGCCTGAGTTTTTGGGAAGAGGGCTGGGCGAGAAGCAATTGAGGCGATGAGCGGGGCCCTGGGGAGCTGGGTCTGGTCTTGATCTGCTTCTGATGCCGCCTTGTCCAACTTTCTCCAGGCTTTCCACATATCTGAATCCCTTGTGAGCTAAGAAGAAGCTTGAAGGGTTTTAGCCAAAAAGGACTTTCAGGGTGAACATTAGAAGCTTAAGAAGAAAACTGTCTTTCATCTTTAACTCCGAATTTTACTAAGACGCTTTCAGGGGACTCTGGTCCTATACAAGTTAGATACTGGAGGGAAAAACTGCTTAGGAGATGGAGTGCTAAAACACCCTATGACAGCTCTTTGGATGATCTCTGCGTTATTAAAAGTGTTATTTAGTGCTATCACGGAAGTGCCTGGAGGCCGTGGCTGAGACCTGTCATGCTGAGTGTGGTGCCTCGACAGAACAAGAAACAGAGTGTAAGGAGAGGAAAGTGCAAACGAGGTGAAGAGCTGTGGCGTGAGAAGGGAGGCACGGTCAGGGCAGGGGTAGGCAAAATCACAGAAGCAAGCACTGCATGGCTCAGGTATCCAGCACCACGTTTCTCTCGTCTCCAGGACTTCTCTTACAGCTCTGACGTCCCACGACTGTTGCCGCTGCAGAAAGGACACGTCCTTATGGCCTGAGTCTTGACTCGGTCCTCTCTGGTGTTTGTAGTTTCCAATCTGGAATACTCCTGACACCCAACAAATGTTTCGGTCATAGGGAGTATCAAACCAAAACATTACTGGCAGTGCTCTGACATTTTAAGTGAGATAGGAAGCGGTGGTTTGCAGCTGTAAATAAATGGCCTGGGGAAATTTTCAGGCCACTTATGTACACAGAGGTCAAGGGAAGTCATGAACATAAGCTAAGAAGTAAAAGGGAATCTGTCCATTAAAATGTTTGTGTACAAGGGGCCTGTGTTCCTGCAGAAAGGATTCTTTGAGGTTTTTCCCCCCTCTCAAACCACATCACGCCTCCCTCTGATGCTTTCAGCCGCTGCGGTTTGCCTACAGCAGCCAACAGCGCTGAGAAGGATGCTGCAGGTGGGCAGAACCTCCGCCTGCAGAGAGGTTGGGGGGCTCTGCCGAGGCGTGAGCAGACCCCAGGAACCGAGTTGAACTCCTTGCGAGAGGAACTGTGTCCATGGCTGGGTTTTCCAGGTGACTGCGTGGCTGCTGCCAGCTCAGACACAGCAAAGGTTGTGCCAGCTCGGGCTGATGCTCTGCGAGGAGCGCAGCCGCTTGGCTCCGGCTCTGCCCTTGGCGGTATTGAGGGAAGCGGTGGCGGCTCTGAAGCTCGAGACAGACAAGCCAACAGAGGAAGCAGCCAGCTTCTCCTTCGGCATCCCCTGGGTTGGAGCAAGCATCGCTGGGGAGTTGGGTGGGTTGGGGTGGGTGACTTCTCAAAAGCGATGGCTTGCAGAGCCCTAGAAATGAGACGGCAGCCTTTGTAGGGACTGGGGCTGCATCTGGTGCTTTATCCATCCCACAGAATTAAATTCCACAGCTGCTGGCGATGCCTGTGAGCTGAGCTGGCCTAGTTCAGCTACAAGAGGTTTCTACAGGCTCTTTGTTGCACTTGCTAAAGCGTCTTCGGGGCAGGGGTAGGGCACATGGGGAAGCTCGGAGATCCCCCCCATTGGGCTTGCGTGGGTCACTGCGTGCGGAGAAGGATAGGAGCGAGGGCTGTGTTTCAGGAAAGCAGGCCAGCACATGTTAATCTTTATTACTTTGCAACATTTTTGTATACTTACTAATGCATATGGGCCTTTTTTGCTTTTTTCTTTTTTTTTTTTTGCTCCTCCTGCCCTCTGACATCAGCGCTAGTAGCACCAGAACAAGGATGCCTGTGTCCCCGGCAGGTTGGTAACAGGTTAGCGTTCCCCAAGCTGAGCTGGGAGGGGCACGAATGAGCTCTAAGAACCTCTGATGAGGACGAAGCCACTCTAGCTGAGGCAGCACCACAGCTGGGGAGCAGCATTTGTGGATCTTCTAACAGTACTCGGCTGGAGGTGAAACCACCATCTGCCAGGCCAGCTTACCTCAGCAGAAAGCCTGGTCCAGCATGCAAGGCTGTGTGGCTTGGGGTGAGCACCAGGCTCCCCTGAAAAAGCTGTTGGAGCTCTTCTTGCTTCAGTTGACACTATTTTGCCTGGACCTGAGGCTATTTTCCAGCTGTTTTCCAGCTACTTCTCAGACCAGGCAGCACGGACCAGCTGCTGCCCCAGTGCAAGCTCTTTGGAGTCCCTTGGCCACGCTGTGGGGTTTGAGCAATGTACGTTTGTATGATGGGTTTTGCAGGACGTGTTCTCTGGGTTAGGCTCTCTGCAGCACCCTATGAGGGGGGCTGGTGCTTTCCAGTAGATCTCTGACCTCCACAGCCACCACCTCTCTGTAGTGGTGGCCTTCTCCAGTGCCAAATGCCACCGTGAGCCTGTGGAGCCCCTCCAGCGGGTGATGGGGATACTGACAAAAGCACTGAGCCTCGGAGCCGTTTGTGATCCAAACCAGCCTTTTGGTTGCTGAGGAGTGGCCTTAGGTTTTGGCTGCAGCTGTCTCCACCTATTGTGCCCAGGGAGGCTGTCCCCAAGAGCTGAGTTTTGTGAGTTCACTGGGGCAGCTGATTTTTTCTTCTTTGGTGGGTTTGCAAGAAATCCACTTGTCCCTTCTCTCTGGTGACCCAGCTACCTTATTGTGTCCTTCTGGTGATGTGGCACTTCTTATTCCCTTCTCCAGGACTTTCTGGGAGACTGGTCTCTACTGGGAGTTTAGCTCCCATCCCTGGTACTGCTGCTCCAGCTGATTGTTCCTTAGTTGTGCCTCTCTCCCTTGCAAAGAGTAGCTAAATAAGTGGTTTTTCCACTTAATCCTGCAAGGGCAGAAGACTCGCTGAGGACAGCAGGCTCAGCTGTTGGCCAGCCTGACCTTTGTCACTGGCAGGACCGTGGCTTACCCTAAACCATCCCAGGGCTGATAAAACATCACACATGCGTTTTCTTTCTGTGGAGGACAACGTAGTTAGTGTTTTGGAAGCTTTATATGGTGCAAAGGCTTCGCTGACTTGGAGCATACGCTGAGGACCACAGCCCTTACGGATGGGCCGTGGGCAGAAAATTGATAGGAGCTTCAAATTTGGTACATCTGGTATGGTTGAGCCCTGAAGAAATAGTTGAATAAGGAAAGACTAAGGGAGCATAAGCTTTCTTTCTGCGTTACTATTTTTATTTCTCTTTTACTGTGTGGTCTGCTCATTTTGAAATTACAGTGTTTTCTTTGCCTCTTAC
Source organism: Apaloderma vittatum (assembly GCF_000703405.1). Lineage (NCBI taxonomy): Eukaryota > Metazoa > Chordata > Aves > Trogoniformes > Trogonidae > Apaloderma > Apaloderma vittatum. Next base: position 122,544 of record NW_009722304.1, on the reverse strand, counting down.
CCTGATTTAGGGGAAAGGTTTGAGTTCCCCCTTTCTCCTTGCTTCTTTGGATTGGCTCAGCTCATCGATGGGAAAAATGAGGAGGTTTTTTAGGAATACTGTGTTCCCTCCTCATTTCCTGCCAGTTGGCATCTTTGCAACATCTCCACTGCTTCACACTTTGGGGATGCAGTTGAGATTTCTCCTGTTCTTTGAGGTTTGCTGCTATTTGCTTAAATTTCAGCAAGCTCCTCTGTGCAAACACACACGCGGATTTAATTGTGAGAAGCTAACACTGAGATGATCTGTCTCTGGTTCTGTTTTCTTGGTCTCCCCCGTGTTTGCTTGGGAAGGCACGGCTTCTGCTTTGGGTTCATCGCGGTCCCTCCAGATAAGGTTAGGCATGTTTTGTCTCTGAATTGTAGAGAACAAAAAACTATTTCGGTTTTCGTTTGCATTCTGCAAAACGAGCCTGATGGAGTGCTCCAGTGTGGCATTTTGATCCTCGTGTCCCCCACCGCTGCCTTTAATTTCCTCATCCAGCTGTTCTTAGTTGTTCTGTTGCTGGTGGCTGCGCTCCCAGATGTGCTCGGCGGCGTGGGAGCAGCTGGGTCCAAGGACCGCTCATGGCTGCGTGGTCTCTTTCTCCTTGAACGCACGTGTCCCTCCCAAAAAAAGACCACAGTGAAAATGTCACGTTTGCTCAGACACCTCCCATTCTCTTGGGTGGTCTTGCAGCCAACGAGATCCTTCGTCGTGGCAGCCAAAAATGGCTGAGGAGGGACGCCGGTGCTGGTGGCCCTTTCCTGGGCTATGGGTACCGGCCAAACGTGCTCTCCAGCTCATTTCTGGTAACCCCTCGAAACGTAGCCTCTTTGGGCTGTATTGATGTGGGTTGGGTTTGAACAGGCTATTAGTTTCCCCATGCCATTACCGGTTCCCAGAGCCTGGAAAACCACCAAATTCTTTCGATGGTGAGTCACCTTCCAGAGGGGTCCTACCGTGAGCCCAGGGCTTGCCCTGTGTTGATTTTAATATCTCTGTGCTTGTTGTCCCAAGTTGATTTGTTTCCGATAGAGGCGCAGCACAGGCTCCAGGAGATCAAAAGCTAGCAACAAATGCCATGTAGTAGATGTCTTCAAAAACTTCAGCGTCCTATATCAGCCTCCCAAAACATCCAGCCCATCTGTAATTGGAAAAAGGTGGAGGGAATGAAGAGACACGTTTCCTTACAGAAGACAACTGTTGGATTTGGGGCATATCTGAACGTGAATCCGGTTCTAGAAGCCTACATTCTGTGGGATGGGCTGTTGGGAAGCCTTGACGATTAATTTAGATTAATTTAGACTTTTGACTTTGCGTTCAAGCTCCTTTTTCGGCTTAGGTTCTTTGCCTGAAACATATTGATTTGATGATTCATCGCCACTTCAGGAGGCAAAATGGTACCTGAATGCAAAAAGATGGTCAATATTTCAATAGGAAACTAGCTTATTTCCTTTCTTTAACCTGCATCTGATACATGGCTACTCTGGATTTTCCCCTGTAACTAATGATAGGCAGGCAGTGTGTCTGGCTGATGGAAAGCAGGAGGTGACGTGACATCATCACGCCCTGCCTTCCCACCACAGACACTTAATCTGATTTACAGAAGTAAACCTTTCCTTTTTTTTTTTTTTTCTTCTTTTTCTTCTATGTTTTTTCTTCTTCTGTTTGCACCAAATCCTTGTCCTTTTTCAGAATGGGCAAAATGAGACAACAGACTGGGAAGCGATAAAACTAGTAACCCACTCTTACTTATTGAGGTTTTTCTCCTCTCTGCTGAGCTGCATCTTTTCCAGATCACATCCTTTTCCCTCTCTCTCTTTGATTGGAAACAGGACCTTTTCCAAATCCTATTTATTGTTTTTAATAACACTGATTGCATCCTCTAGGCATAGAAAGAAGATCCTAGGTGAGTCCTTGGTTCTTGAACCAGATATTCTGTGATTTTTGGCTTATACTTGGATGATGACTGTAAATAGCTGGAAAACAACCTTCTCCTTGGAAGATTCCTATATCTTAAGAAAAAAGGTCCTGACTGGAGTGAATAACAGTGCACTTGAGGAAACTTATGTGGAGTAGTGTCTATCAAGAATATTACTGAAAAAGGGGCAATTTTAATTTTGATGATGTCACATTTAATAAAATTTGAATATGTAGTAACCAACTCATAATTATGTGAAAGAGGGTGCACACCAAGACACTTCTAGCACTGTGAAACTTCTCCAATGAACTTTTAATTAATATTGATGCTCTTCCACAAGAAAAACGGAAAGCCACAACTTTTCAATGGGGATCTTTGCTGTTTAAAAGCTTTCAGTTTGCTTCTCCTCAGCACATCCATAAACCTTCCTAGTAGAATGTTAGCGAGTCTGATGCATGATCTGGAAAACTTCTTTCTGTTGTTGGTCCTTCATTTCTTCAGTCTTCTTGTGGTCTATGACCTGGATGCTGACGCCTGTGTGGGTGTTTGGTTTTTGAAATACCTCATCCTCCCATCACCAAAATTCAAGTTTTAAGTTGAGCCGACTAAATTTGGAAGCAAATTTGGATTTCATCACAGAGGGACCTGGTTTCTTTACACAGCATCTTGAAAATGGGCCAGTGTAAGCACCTCGCGCTTTGGGGTGATGGTATTTATGGGCCACATAAGAATATTTTTTTCCTTGCAGACTTCACCGAGATCTCTTGCTTCTCTGAAGTCAGCTGCCTGAACAACAGCAAGGCTGTAAAATGTTTGCCACTATAGCCCCATGATAGACCTCCTTGGCTTGTAACAGGACCTTTTCATTCAGTAATTCCAGTTTAGGAGACTTGTGGCCGCAGTGACTTTTGCCTGTAGGACACGTGAACTGTTATTTGAAGGTGAGAAGGGTACTCTTGGTGGGTTGTGCTAAACTCTGCTACGCTTTTGCTTAATCCTTTGCAAGGGCAGGGTTCTGTCTTTTCTCAAGACTTCTTGTAAAGCTTTATGCTGCTAAATCTTCCATGGATGCAACGTGTGGGTGAGAACCGACAGCTCCATGATAACTTCAAAGGGAGCACTGGATCATTGCTTCAGAAAATGCAAATCTCTCAAGCAGATCCATGGAACCTCTTGGACCCCCGTTGGGTAGGAGCCGATGCTCTCCATGCACGCCTCCAGGGCTTTGCTGGCGTTTGCTTCCACGTCCTCGTAAAACTTAAATCTAAAACCTTCTTGGACGGCGGCTCTTGTTTTTTGTGACGTGACCCCATTGGTTTTGGGAACATGCAGACGCAAAAACAGACCTGGAGCAGAGTACCAGGGCTCTGGGGGTTTTCAGACCCTGCAGCCCCTCACGGATGGTTTGGGCTGGAGTTACCATCATCGTTAGGAATATCCTAAGGCCAGGAACGCTTGCGTCCCAAATCTCTGCACTGCGGGGAGCCTCTTGGTATTTCCAAGCTGGATAGTGCTCCCCAGAAAACCTCTTTCTTGGAGTATTTTCTAATTCGCTGGATTCCCAGAGAGGGGCAGGAGTTTACAAGCTCGAAAGTAAAATGGGTTTTCTAACCTCAAAAAAATGTCTGTCTTCAGTTGAAATGCTGACAATAAAAAATTTTTTTTTTTTTTTTAATTTTGTCAGGGCGTGGGCTGCTGCTTATTTTTCTGAACGGTCTGCTCATCCTAACGAGCTGTGTCCAAATAAAAAAAGTGTCATTTTGAGCAATAAAAAAAAGTATATTGCAAAGAACCAAGCAGGGAGATGTGTTGCTACTCTCTTCTTCCAGCTACTATGTTTGTGCTGAGTTTGCAAGTATTTCTAAAGAATAACAACCCAGCAGATGTTGTGACTAGCTCAGCATTTGAACTAATGAATCTTTGATCTATGTCTTTTTAATAGAACTGCTCCTGGTTCAGTGGCATCTCATTCATGGGCACGGAAATGCATTTTTTTTTTTTCCAAGTTACCCAAAATCACAGACAAAAATGCCACTGAGAAAAGCTGGAATAGTGCCCAGCTTGGTGTTTCAGTTGTAGGATGGAACACGATGGACTAAACCCTGAGGATCTGTGCCTAAAATATAACTTGAAATCTCTCTGCTTCCTCCTGTTGTGGAAGGACTCCCCACAAACAGATGTTGAACTGCTCAGTGTAGAACAGGAAGAATTAGGAAGAAAAATTAATCTGTCCTTCATGCTCCAGTTTGGTTTAATCATGTGGTAAATGAAAGCCTGCCCCACAAATTATTTCTTTTTAAATCTGTAGGGAACTGTTGCAACCGAAATACGAACTTCTGAACTCTGCTGTGTGAGCAGTATTGGAAATCTCGTGTAACGAAAATGTACTGGGTACCAAATAACAAGGCGTGTGGTTATCAGTCAACGTAAATCATTTTTATGACACTTTTAGGGATGCTTTCAGATTTGCTTTGGATGGGGGGGGGGTTATTGTTGTTGGTTTGGGTGGGGTTTTTTCCACTGGCATTAGTTGGAAAATATATTTTCAGAGGTGCCAGTCATCTCCTTTGTTCATGAATATATATATATGTGGGTTTTTTTTAAGGATGATTCAGTGTTTTTTTTTAAATGTTGTAATACTTTGAGTGGAGAATGAATGATCTGTAGGTGCGAAGGCTGATGATTATATCGGGAGAGCACAAAGAGATGAACCTGACAGGACTGGGCTCTCATTCCCACGTTAAATTTTGCAGCAAAGGATGGATGATAGCTGTCCATCCGCCAAATCCCAAACTAAGTAATTCCTGTGACAACAGTGCCCAAACAGATTACTGTTGCAATCTGGATTTGAAGCGATATCTGAGAGCACTCCTGTACTGCAAATCTTCTCTTTTTAGCACATCTTTACGGTACTTTGCAAAACTCAGATGTTCCCTTTCTGTTCTGCCAAACTTCCAGCTGGTGTAAATGAGTGTGTAAGTTCCTCTGAGCTTGTTGTCAGAGCAAACATCTGGCCATATTATAATATAGATTTGGATTAAATTCATTGTAGTGGTAATGTCTTTAATGCGTTTATGCTGTGGTGGACACATGTTACATTAAACTAAATTTCTGCTGATGCCTTGCAGGATTTCAGATCTCTTCGTTAAAGTGAAAAAGAAAAATCCCTTTAGTCGAGCTTCCAAACTTTAAGTCACAAATGGGGCAAGTGAGTTCTTGACCTGGGGAATTCAGCGTGTCTGAGAATTGTACCGAAACTTCCGACTATCCTGCTCTTTCTTGCTTGGAGGACATTAAGCCTAATTTGTATTAGTGAGGGGAGAAAGGCAGAGAGTTAGGATGATGAGGATGATGTAGCTGAGATTACAGCTTCTCTGTGAGCAGATGAGTCTTCTGCACGCTTGTGAAAATGAGGTATTTCCTGGTGTCTTCGGGGCTGTCAACAAATTGCGATAGCTGAGCACTGCAGAACTGCCTAGTAATGAGTTGGGGTCAAACACGGGGTCCCTCCTTTTTGCTGGATGGGCTTCCCTTACCTCTCTGCACACACAGGGAGGAGTGGAAGGGGGAATTGCGTCAGGAGGAAAAAACTCTCTTCTGATTACAGCCAGAGGGTGGAAACTGAACCTACGGATTCCTATTTTCAGTCCTGGGCGTGTTACTCGTTTTCCCTTGTACAAAACACAGGTGATGATTTGGCTTTTGGGTGTAGGGTGTGCCCTCCTCGCTACCCTTCAGCCAGTGAGAAGGAGAGCCCAAGGAAGGGGCTTCTTGCTGGCAGGGTGGGATGTGGGCCCTGCAGGCAAGCAGGGAACTGTCCCCAGTAACAAATACTGATGTGTGCAAAACAAAAAGAGGAAAAGAAAAAAGAAAGACCCACCTGCCTTCTTTTAACCAGCTCTGATTTAATTGTCTTTCATCAGAACATCCTGCTCAGCAGCTGAGCCCTCTCCTGAGAGCTCTTTCCACACGCCCTCTCCTTCCTGCAAGGAGAACACTCTCTTTGCAGATGGCAATTGTTTGCTTTGTGGTTACTGATCTGTGGAGCAATTTAGAGGCAGGGAGAAAAAAAAAAATCCCCAACCTTTCCTTTTTGAGGTTTAGCAGGAGCAGTCACTCTGTTCTTCTTGTGGGTTCACTGAAGGGCTGCACCAACATGTGATACTGTCATGCAAGATCAGATGGTTGGATGGGCGTCAGAGGTTGGCACAGACCAGAAGGTGGGTTGCAAGGTGCAAGCAGGGATCTGCCATGGGTCCCTGTATATGTTTCATGACAAATGACCAGAATAAATCATAGAATCACAGAATCATTCAGGTTGGAGAAGACCCCTGGGATCATCGGGTCCAAGCACTAACCCAGCTCTGCCAAGCTCACCCCTAAACCATCTCGCCCAGCCCCACATCTCAACGGCCTTTAAACACCTCCAGGGATGGGGACTCCACCTCCTCCCTGGGCAGCCTCTGCCAAGCTCTGGCTGCTCTTGCTGGGAAAAGATTTCCCTGTTGTCCAGTGTGACCCTGCCCTGGGGCAGTTTGCAGCCGTTCCCTCTGGTTCTGTCGCTCATTCCCCGTGAGAAGAGCCCAGCCCCAACCTCTCCACCCCGTCCTGTCAGGCAGCTGCAGACAGCGAGATCTGCTTCAAACCCAACAGCCCCAGCTCCTGCAGTCGCTCTTCGTAAGATTTACTCTCCAGGCCCTTCCCCAGCTCCGTTGCCCTGCTCTGCACTCGCTGCAGCCCCTCGAGATCTCTCTTGGACTGAGGTGCCCAAACTAGACTTTGTATTGTGTCAAAGCTCCTATTGGTGTCTGTTTGTTGACCCACCTCTTGGTGTGGCATTAAGGTCTTGCAGCCTGGCGTTGGTGTCAGAACAGCACTGAGCATCCCCAAGGCTCAGCGCTAGAAGAGGAGCAACAAGCTCCTGGGTTGCCTTTCCTTCTCTCGTAACCTTCCAGGAGTGGAAGGGGACGTGGGCTGCATCTCTCCATGCTGTGGTCTTCCTTTTCAGACTTTGGGAATCTACTTGACAGGAAAGCGTTTGTGCGATGATGCAGTTAAAGCCTGCACTGCTGATTTTATAGATGCTAAAGTTCAAGATGGGCTACGCTGTGCACTGGAGCAGCTTGACCGAAGTGGAAAGTGGGGGAGTGGAGATGTTGTCAGCACCGTTGGGCTCCCTCTGAGGACCACACAGAGATGATGTATCTTCCGGCAGATGTAGCTGGAGGCCCCTGCTCTTGCCAGTGGCCACTTCTCCACAGCAAGGATGAGTAGGCTGGAGGGAGCGATCCCAAGGGTTGGAGCTGGCTTCCGGATCACCCACCACTTGCGTCAACTGGCTGCGTAGACGTTGTTTGGTGAATAAATGGGGAACCAGCAACAGGGACGCCGTAATACAGAGCGACTGGAGCCTAGGCGCTGCCTCGGGATCTACAGCTGAAAGCAAAGGTGCGTCGCTGCCAAATTCCTGGAGAGGAATCCAGGAAAGATAACCAGGAGAATCCCATGGGATCCCATCACCTGAGGGCAAATGCAATGAAACACGGAGGCGCTTGACCTTCGAGGTGAGGGTCTCCCACCGCTTTGCTGCAGGCCACCGAGCCTTGCCACCCACGTGGCAGCTGGAAACACCCCTGGTTGGGACCTGAGGGAGGAGGGTTTGAGCCTCGTGCTCTGGGAATGGTTGACCACGGTGTTTGCCCTGGGGCCACCTGGACTCTCCCATGCTCTCCTCATCCCACCTACTCCTCCCAGATGGGCAGGAGGGAGAGCTCTAGGGCTTGGACTTCATCCTATCAGCCCGCAGGATCTGCTAGTTCTTGAAGGGAGCAGGCAGTGAGGGGGAGTTTGGATGGTTTTGGCAGTTTTTTGGCTGGGTTGCTTTGTTTGGGGGTTTTGTTTGTTTGTTTGGTCTTAATGGGTTTTCTCTCCTTCCAGCTGGACCCTTGCCCGGAGGTTTGAGGGGGGTGTTTGTGTTTTTGGGGAGTTGTGGAATCAAAGGACCTTTGCGCTGTGAAACGCAAACATGGGCATGCTTTGCCAGTCTAGCTGCTTTTTTTTGTTTAAAACAAAACCCAAAACCTGATTTGCTGTTTTCTTTCTTTAGAAATACGTATCTACTTGCTGCTGCAGCAAAATGTGCTCTGATTAGATGTATAATTTTTCAGTGTGAGAAAAAAAAAAAAAAAGGCAGACTTCTGGAAGTACTTTAAAACAGATCAAGACGCTAAATTGTATGAGTCTCTTCCTCAGAATTTGTTACAGCATTTGCCTTAGTTTAGAGTGTGGGATGCAGGAAAAAACTAAGTATTGTACCCCGGATTGCATCTCACGAAGCAAGTGATGGGCTCCGAGTCTTTGACGGTGAAATCCGTGGGATTCTGTATGTGCACTCCCACAAAATGCCTACTTCGTTGTTAAGGTTTTCTGCACTGAGTATACTCAAAATCGTTGGTTGGGAGGGGTTTTGTTTGTTTTCACAAATGTTTACCTTCTCATGTCCCTAATACTCTCTGGTATCGCATGACTGGGTGTTTCAAAGACGCAGAAGTGAACACGTGCGGTGTCAGTGTTGCTGGAATGAGCTTTAAGGTTCATAACGGCTTCAGAAAACTAGAGCTGGATTTTGTCCTCGGATATATTATTGCACTTATCTTGGCTTTAAAGCATATTAGTGGGGAAAACTTGATAAAATCTGTAACTCTGATGAAATATTTTAGTCTAGTCCATTTTGTAGCCCAGGTGGTTGGAGCCCAGCGTGATTATAAGACAGGGCAGAAACTACAATTCAAGTGATGCAAATAAAATCTGGATGGATTGGAGGAACTCTGAGGGATTCTGTCTCTCTCTGTGCAAGTTTCTTGGCTCCTTGTGCTCTGACGCTACCCCTAAACTGATGACAACTGCGATCATTGCTTGGAGGTACTGGCTGGAACTGGGAATTTGGAAGTTTCAGCCAGAGTTAAAAACCAAAGCAAACTGGTAGGGAGTGGAATAACGTGGGATGAGCGATGGGAAAGCTCAGCTGCAGTTGGAGACCCCCCAGCCTGTCCTGGTTTGAGTGGTGCTTGTGGGATGCTGAGAAGCAGATGCAGCAAAGATGCGACTCTGCTTAATCCCTTGGAGACACCGTCATGTTCTCCCAGTTTCTTAAGCTGTGTTTCTCTGATATCCCTGATGAGAAGGGCCGTTGGAAGTGATAAATGCCATATATCGTGCTAACGGATGTTGTGTCTGAAGACAGTGACTCTGAGCTAAGAGGTTTTAAAGCAAGTCGTTGTTTTCCCACGGTGATTTTTAAAATTTATTTATTTATGTATTTATTTATTTTTGTCTCACTGCGGCTGGTAGCTCAGAAGAAGTTAGCTGGATTTAGAAGCGAGTCAGAGAAAATCTGGATGGGTTGGAATAAATCTGAAGGATTCTCTCTCTTTGGGAAAAGGTCTGACCTGGATTAAGTTGTTATTTGTATTTCTAGTGCAAAGGTACTTCAGTCCAACTAAAACTGTGAAAACTTCTTGCATTCTTTACATCCCGGTGAAAGTAATTTGTACAAAATAGCGACATTTTTAGGGGTGTTTTTCTTAAATGGGAATTCTTCCACCATCAAATACCGCAGAAAGCTTTCGGTGTTTGTGTAAAACACCCTGCCCAGTTCGTAGTTGCAGGCTCCATTGGGAAAAAATCAAGTGAGAGCTGCTGCAAGTGATTTACTGCCCACCTGGATGGAGGGGAGGTTGGAAGAGTCTTCAGGGGGATGCTCGTGACTCGCGGGATGAGCAGTTTTGAGGGAGGATCCCTACGAAGCACCCAAAGCTGGAAGTGGGTTGAATTTGTCTTAACTTCATTTATTAATAAGAACACCCCACCCCTTTCCCTTAGGACGTGTTGTTCTATGAAAGGATGAGAAAAGCATCTACTTTTTCCTGCATTTAAGTGCTTAAATGCCTGTTCTGCGTGGGGAAGAGCACTGCTGAGAGACAGGTCCTCTCCGGGTTTGGAAGGAAACTTGGAGACCCTTTGGTGGGGGACATGCAGAGGTGCACGCTCCGCTCTTGGGGTAATCGGTCGCTGTGAGCAGCCCGAGGACTTGCACGTGTTTGCATCGAGATCCGTGTTGTATCTGAGTTACAGCTCTAAGTTACAGCGGATGGTTTTATCTTTGTTGAGGCGTAGAGCGCTATTGCGATAAACACAAGTAATTTGTGCGTGCGGAGCAGGCTCTGGCCAACTCCCTGCAAAGCCAGTTTTCTTGCTGTTTTGGATAGTTTCTCTTTTCTCTGAAAGAATGGAGGCTGCATGCTTTAACTCAGGCGTTTCTGCCTTAAAATGAGGGAGGGAAGGGTTTTGGGGGGCTGGAGCAAGTGTTTCTTCTGCTCCAGAGAGTTTCTCAGGAATCTGAAAGGGTTTTTCTCAGCAAATGTTTATTTCTTCAGGGTTGAAATTAGGTGACCTATATTCCATCTAAGGGATGCATGATAGATAGGGCTTCTGCAGAGGAAGGAATTTCACTCCTGATGAATAATAATCAAATCAAAAAGAAGGAAACCACATATAACTCTTGATCCCTTTTGGACTCTGACCGTTCCCAGAAGCGAGCATGACTAATAGGTTTGCTTCAGGGCAAGCTGAATATTTTGCTGAAGTAAAAATAAAACCCAGAAGCCCAGACTGATGTGTGTCACATGAGTCATCTTCAGACTCCTGTAACTCCGTCCCTCTCTGTGGGATCAGACAGCAGATCCCTGCTGAGCTTTGCTGCAAGGGGCACAGCAGAGCATGGAAAGTCCTGCTGCGAAATAACTGTGGGGTGACTCAACCTTGCTTGGACTCACTGTTTTGGAGTATCAGGGTATTCTATCAAGATATTGGCATGGAATACAGAGAACTGGTCCGCCTCTTTGTGATTCCAGGCGTTGGTTTTTGCAGCTGGGGTTGCTGCCTCGCATAGCCACATGGCCTCCCACCTTTTCCAGAGGTGCTGGTGGCTACTGGAATGGCCAAAGTGAACTGGGCCAGCAGAAGTAGGGTGGCTTTGCGGGGAGTTGTGCAATGGGACAGTGAGGCTTGAACTTCTCTGGGCAACGAGGGTCTGGTGAGGGGCTTTTTAGGATGTCGGACAGTGGTAGCACTAGAGGGAATGGATCAATGCTAGAGATGGATCCATTCAGATTGAACGTTAGGAAGAAGTTCTTCCCCATGAGGGTGGGGAGACCCTGGCACAGGTTGCCCAGAGAGGGGTCGAAGCCCCATCCCTGGGATTTTTTAAGGCCAGACTGGATGGGGCTCTGGGCAGCCTGATCTAGTGGGGGATGTCCCTGCCCATGGCAGGGGGGTTGGAACCAGATGATCTTTAAGGTCCCTTCCAACCCTGACAGTTCTATGATTCTCTGACGGGATCATGAAGTGATGGGGTGGGGCAGGGGTGCACGGGCCTGCTCCACGTGATGTTCTCCAAAAGTGACTTTCACTGAGGCACTGAGACGTTTGTTCTTTTTTCCGTGGTGCTGAGACCGTGCAGCTTTTAGCTTGATCAAGGATTTTGCCCAAACGGAACAAATCTGGGTCTCAATGGAGCGTGACCCATCCTGAGTTGGTGCTTTGAAGGAGCTCAGGTCGTTTCACACTTGCGGGTGGGAAAGGCCAAAGAAAGGAAAATATCATATGATTTCCACCAAAAACCAGGCAGACGTTGACGCTTTGGACCGCATTATACTTGAGTCATTGAGTTTGGTTCCAAGAGAAATTAGTTGGAATCGCAATCGATGCAAACCAAAACTGGACGAAGGTACTAGGCAAATGCCAAAAATTGGAGAACGAGCCAAGCTGTGAAGAGGGTGGGCTGAATTTCTTCTGCAAGGCAACTTGCCTCCTTAAGGAACTCGAATCGGTGACCTTGAGGGGACCTGATCTATAGTGACACAATTAAAATGTAATTCGTGAATACAGTTTTCCATTTTATTATTTTAAGCAAAACTAGAATAAGATCCTTCCAATAACTTTGCTTGTGAAACATGTCTCGGTAGATAAAACCAAAGTAAAAATATTCCAGTAGTTTTGGGTTGTATAACACTGAACGTATCACTTATTTCTTGCCAAAGCCCCTGATAAGACCACTGTATGTTTTTTCTTTTAATTAAAACTATGAGTTTTATGTACAAATGAAATATTTGTGCCATATTTTTCTTTTATGGAATATTATGGCATTTCAGAATTTGTTCCTGGTTCAGGCGCTGAATTCGCAGTGGGAAGTAAGTAAATCTTTTAAAGTGCATTCTCTGGTCGTTCCCTCCAATACTTCTTTCAGATATTAAGAGGCCCAATGCCTGATCATAAATATTTCTAGGTTTCTAAAATGCTGTGAGGATCCCGATGCCTCTGCTGGTTTTGTTGCTGGTATTAACAGTTGCAAGAGAGACATAAATTTCCTCTCTGCTGCAAATACATAGATGACAGGGCTTTGTAGCTTTAAAAATGTTTTTCTTTGCAATAAAAGTAACAGGATTATTTATAGGCAGTTATTTGAGTTTCTTGTGCTTTAAGGCTGGCTACTGGATTTATATGTGTGTATATATATATTTATTTTTTTAAAAATCAGTGCCTCCTGGGTCGTTTCACCAAGATCCATGTGCCAACACATCATGGCCAGGGCTACTCACAACTTTCTTACTGGCCACGTACATTTGCTCTCTGGGAAATAAGGAGGATAAGCGAGAGCTTTGGGAAGATTGGTGGGACTTGGTGTGGGCAACGCTTCAAGGCAGCTTGGGTCTGGAGCAGAGGCTGTCCCCTGTGACAAGGAAGAGCCCAGACCAGCTTTACCTTCCCCACTGCATTTTATTTTATTTTTCTTTCTATTTCCTGCTGCGTTTTCTCCATGCCTGCTCTGGGAGAGATGTTGGGAAATGCTTTTCCAGGGCATGGCAGCCACAAACTGCTGCAGTTTTTCCTAATACTGCCCCAGGTCAGGAGAGAGGAGCACAATGGCATGGCTTTCGTGATTTTGAGGCCTCTGGTGACTTTGTTGGCTTTGCCCATGGGTTGAGCCAATCTCAAATTAAAAGGGAGCTTCGTGACTCGGTCTTGGGGACCTTGAGGCAGTTATTGTCTGGTTAAAGATCATTCGTCCCTCAGGGTGAAACCAGCCACCTCACCAGGGAGGGAGAGCAGAAAGCACCAAGAGTTTGTGAATGTGTATCTTGCAGTTTTATAGAAAAAGCTTAAAATTGAAGAGGTGCTTGTGCTTTAGTTCTCACTGAAGCCTGTACCCTTGAACTTTGTGGAGTTTCCCCTGAACAGTGGATTTATTGCATTAATAGAATTTGTTTTACGAAGAGATCCTGCTGCAAACTGCACCTTGTGAGAAGTGTGGTGGTGTCTGTCTGTAAGCATCGCATAGATCTAAACTAGAACATGCTGCAAAATGCTATAATGACTAAACTGGGCATTTCTATGCCTTAATTTTAGCCAACTCGCTGAGAAGTGATGTCATTTGTAGAGCTGGCATGATGAGCAGTCTCCTGACTTGCAATCACAAACCACTTTCCACCTGCTTTCCCGTATTGGCTCCACATGGTGGGAAGGAGAATCCTTTGTTTAGCATCCACCTCGATGCTTCAGGGCTGGAGCACGAAGGGTCTAGGTTTCCCTCCCAGAAAAGGTGAACAGGTGAGTGTGTTTTGCACGTTGCTCGCTTCTGAGACCCCCACCAGCAGCATCGTGGCTTTTAATATTTGTCTGAAGCCCTGTTCTGGCTCTCCCGCTCCAGCACCCGCTGCCCTTTCTGCATGAGCTTTTTCCAAGGGAAAACTCATAAAATAATACCTCTTTCTTCCCTCTTGCTTTGGTCTTCTCACTCTCTCCTGGCTCCATCCCCAGAACACGCTATAAATGCTTTGTTCGCCACCCGTAAGCCTTCCTGCTCCGAGTTTCCACGTGCTCTCTCTCCCTTTGTGCACCTCCAGGATCCCTGAAGATGCTGTTCACTGCTGCTGCTTGGGTTTCCTCTCCACCAACTCCTTTTCTAGACTCTGTTCAGCTACTCTTCTGTGCAGCTGCAAACTGTGCTTAATCAGGTTCTCCCTGGCCTCCAGGACTTGGTTTGCTGCGGCCATGCCTTCCTTCTGGGTGCTTTGCCCTCCTTCAACATCTGTACCATCATCCGCTGGCTCTTGTTGCTCCTCCAGCCTTTTGGTTTCTTCCTTCTTTAGAGATTTTCTTTATTCCCTTCTGGCTTTTTTTTTTTTTTTAACCTTTCCTTCACTGCCTCTCAAGCTTGAGGTGAAATTTCTGCAAGTACCTAGGCAGGCATTTCGTCTTCCTTACTCTGATTGCCAGGCTGCAGCCAGCTTTCAGCTGTGCCAAGCAAACTGCACAGCACTCCCTCGTGGCTTCCTTTAGTGCTCCCAGTCCTGTATTGTCTATTTATTTAATTAGCAGGCTTCTCAGGTCAGGGGACCATCCGTAAAGTGCTATGCACAACATCTTCCAAGAGCAGCTTCCCAGGTCCTTCAGTGCCGATGGTTGCACAACCCTTGTGCAGAAGGTGTAGCTGTGGCTGACAGTCATGGGCACGACTCCAGTGAAACCTTCCAAGGCATAACTTGACCATCATTCAAGGTGAAAGATGTGTTAGAAATGTGAGACTGTGCCGCTGCAAGTGCGCTTTGGTTTCCCTTTATTTGACCTTTCAGAATTGCTCTGCTCTGGCTGGCCTAAACCTGAAATAAATTGTGTATATACATGTGTGTGCATAAGAGCGTCCAGAAGAGAAGGTGGTTGAAAAAATGTTGCCGGCATGATGCCTTCACAATAATCACCTTGTGTCTGCTCAAGGACTGTCTGATGAGCACGTGTGCTCTATTGGAAGGGAATTAGAGCTCACTCTTTGGTTATGGGTTTGCAGGTGGGGTCTGGCCGCTTCATTCAACTCCTGTTCTGCAGAGTGAAACATTTGGCAGGGTTAATACGATAAATTCCTTCGGTGTGAACCTCGTGGCTTCAAAACTATACTAACCTTGCTTATTTATGGAGCGTTAAAAAAGGATTGATGGGCAAGCCATCGGAGATTGCTTTGCGTCGGGTAAGAGTCTGCCACTTTGATGACTTAATGCTCACACAAATGCCAGCTTGAGAGTGTTGGGTGGGTTTTATGGACCGGATCCAAACCCAGACATGCCGGCATGACAGAAAGCTGTCAGGTTTCCAAATCTTAGTTTGGTCTCTGGGCTGTCTTAATTGCATCTGGAAGAATAGGTCTCTCTGTTTACCCCTTGGTGGTGGTTGGGTTGGACTATTTGCTTCGTAAGAATATCTCTGTTCCAAAATTGGGCTTGATGTGGGCGTGTGCTGTTTGCAAACAGAGAGATTAACCCTGGATAGCTGTATGGAACTGACTCCAAGCCTCCTGGGTCCTAGTGTAGATCCTTAACAATGTGGCTGATTTTCTTCAGATGTTAAATCTCTAACATACTGACTGGGATGCCTGCAGCAGACAGACCTAGATGTTAAAGTACTTCCAGTTTTGGAGGTGTTGGAAGGTGGAGTTTCTTCCCTTTCTGGAAGAAGACAGATGGACAAGTCTGAAGCTTTAAATTATTTGGTTTGGATTTCAATATCCACTTTAAGGGTCTTTGGATCTGATCCTCTGTTTTAGACCCGTCTCTCTTGGAAATGTTAATGCAGATAGCCTAGAGGCATGTGGTGTTTGGGAGAGCAGCCAGGCAAATCTCTGGAGGACCACCATGAAGTGAGTTTTGGGAATCAGTCTCTGCAAACCTCCTTCGAAAGACCCAAGCGTCTTTAATTTCACCAATCCCCGTTGTCGGAATGTCAAGCAACGGGTTTCCAATGAGATTGGTAAGCGTTTAAGTCGGAAATTGAGACAATTTGGCTGCTGTTTGGTGCTGTTTTCGGTAAAGCAGACTAACCCAGGGTTACTTGAAGATGGTCTTTCTCCATCTCCCACCGCCTGAAAAGCCACATGAACGCACTCGGAAGAAACAACTTCTGAAAAGCCTGATGTTCTGCGGCTGTATTTACACTGCGGAGAGCTGGGTCTGCGCCAGAAGCTTATGCAAGCAACCAGTATCTCGACTCTAACAGACAGGAAGATGACAAAGCTCATCTAGAAGTGGTGGGGTTTGTGTTTTGCAGTTTTGGATTGTGGGGGGTTTTTTTTGGTTGGTTTTTTGGTGGTTTTTTTTTTAATGGCAAAATTCCCGACAACAGCAGTCCTTGTGGTGTTTTGTTCTGATGAGTGTGGCCAGAATTGCCAGTTCAGGTCCCATCCACAGGCTATGAGGCTTTTAATTGGTTTCAAAAGGCTATTGACTAGGGAAGAGATTTATTTTTTTAGGTTTTTTTTTTCCTACTTAGCACAAGAGCTTAGGCTCGTTCTGTTTACTGGATGCATGTTTGCCTCTGGACAGAACTACTTCCCAGGAGTATCTTTGTGTCATTTATGGAGCCAATTTGCAAAGATACCTACAGGATCTGGATTTGCTGATTTAGTAATATTTGGGCATCCAAACGCTCAAGGCAATGCTTGGAAGGCGAGGCACGCAACCTTACAAATAGGGAAAATTCAGCTGGAAATGGAAGCTAATTTGGCCTGCCACACCCGCTTGGATAGCAGATTTCCTTCCCTCTTTCACTTTTCAGTTGGGATTTCTATCATGTTATTTAACACCAAAAAAAAGTAGGCATGGGATTAAGAGATGTAGCTGGAAGGGGTCGTGGGGCATGGCTGAGGTTCCTGGGCATTGGGAGCTCTATTTTGTTGCATGGTGGCTGTTGTGCAGCGTGCAGAGATACTGGGTGCTAAAAGCCCACTCAGATGTTTTATTCTCTGTTCCAGAGGGAGCTCATGTCTCCACACATCAGGGCACTACAGAGGGTGAACATACCACACTTCTCTTTGTTGTATGCTGGAAGCAAGAGCCATCGATACTCCATTACCTGCAATTCTGTGTCTAGTTCTGGGGACCCCAGCACAAGAAAAACATGGACCACAGAGGAAACCACAAAGATGATCCCAGGGCTGGAACATCTCCCCTGTGAGGGAAGGTTGAGAGAGTTGAGGCTCTTGAGCCTGGAGAAGAGAAGGCTTCGGGGAAAACTTGTAGAACCTTCCAATACCTGAAGGGGCTCCAGGAAAGATGAGGAGGGACTCCTGATCAGGGACTGTAGTGATAGGACAAGGGGTAAAGGTTTCAAACTGAAAGAAGGTAGATTTAGGTTAGATATTGGAAGAAATGCTTTACCGTGAGGGTGATGACACACTGTAACAAGTTGCCCAGAGGAGTTTTGGACGTCCCCTCCCTAGAACTGTTCAAGGCCAAATCGAACTAGATGATCTTTAAGGTCCCTTCCAGCCCAAATTATTTTATGATTGACAGGCCTGGGAAGCAGCTTGAGAGCTCAGGTACATGGTTGGGCTTTCCTCTAAGAAAGGAAGACCCAGGGCACTTCTTTCCCACAGTGGCAGAAAACATTGGTTTTCAAGCAAAATTTAGAGGTTCCCTCTTAGCGCCGTGTTTATCAGAATACGATGATCTGGCCATTAGCTCAACAGATGCATCAAGATTCTTGTAATGGGTGGTGGATTTCCAAATTATGAGTCAGTTAATGGAGAGCAAACGTTTCTGCACTGACACAGCACTGCGGCAGATTGGCCGCTCAGGCGCTGCCGACAGCCGGGGGGGCGATTAGCTGTGATTTCTGCTTGGTTTCTCATGACTTTTTTTGACATTGTTTCTCATTTTTGTGGTGGTTTTGAGGCTTGGGTGGAGAGGTATCAAAGCATGAAAGCATTACAACTGGCTTGAGAAGTCTCTTTAGCACATGCCGGCTCTGCCACACCAAGACTTTTGAAACTTTGGGCATGGTGCTGTGAGCGCTCGGCGTTTCCCCATGGACTGGAAGCATCCCGGATCCATTCTTGGCCATATTTGCAAAGGATGGATGATGGGACAGGGAAAAGCTGAGGAGCATACGCAGAGCTCTCCCTCCTATGACCAGTAAAATGTAAAAATCAAAAACTAAGTCTAGACTGCCTAACCTTATAGTCGTTCATGTAATGCAGGAATCCTCTGACTTGAAACTTGATAAAGGTTTCTAGATACCTCACCATGCCCGAGGAAGACAATTCTGTTTCAATGGATGGGTTTCCCAGCCTTGGGAAAAAGATTAGGAAAGTGATTGGTAAATTATTTGTATTTCACTGGAAACAGCTCTGCTCTTTTGTGAGAGGTGTTTTTAATTTTGTGTGTATGGTGTTGCTGGTAGTTAGAATGGGGAAGTTCTGAAAAGCTGTATATATTTATAATTTTAATATGGCTCTTGTTGGGGGAATTAAAAGAAACCAAACACGCAAACAAACTTTTCGTAATGTAACAATCTTCCTGTAGAATTTCATGGTAAATTTAGCTCAAAATGCCAAAACAGCCTTATATTTTGACTGTGTGAGTTTTACAGCTTGCTAATAAATAAGATTCAGATAGCTGGCAGAGATCCTTTGCCCTCTGATGGACCAGTGTCCAAAGGAGAGCTTGAAGGCTGAGATCTCTCCTTTAGACATTTTTTCTCAACTTCTCCACTTTTCTGTTGAGCTTGTGCCTGTGGTTAGCGAGTGGAGCATTCAGCTAGAAACTTCAGTATTCCACCTGTATTTTTTCCTTTTTTTTTTTTTTTCAGTTGAGATGGTTCAATTTAAGGTTGATCTGCTCCACATCTGTCTAGAGTTGCCTCCAGGACCAAACCCAAGCGTCCACTGCATTTTTCTTTCCAGCTATGCCTTGACACAGCAGTACCTCAGCATACTTTTCTTTTTTTTTAAAATATTTTAAGCTCCCCAAGGCAGAGATTTTTGTGGTTCAGGTAGTAGGTTTTTTACATGCCATGAAACATTGTAGGCTTTTATTTTTATGATACGGAAGTAGCAATGAACAGACATCTGTTTGCCCTTGGGTGGAGAGTCTGCCTTGTCCAAGAACGTAGACCAGCACCTTGCAAATGGTGATAGAAGGGCAGATTTTGATGTCCTTTTACACGCACTTTTTCACCAGCATTGAACCCTAGAAGTGTTCGCAATGCTGCTGTGTGGGTGTGTTGTTCATTTGGCAGGTCCGTTTTAATCTACAGTTGTTTTGCAAGATAAGCGCCACTATAAATGATAACGTTCTAGTAACTTCTCTGGGAATCTCTGCTAAACACTGTTAGGGCGTAGTTCTTTGCACTGATAACTTCACTATTAATTTATGTCTTTAGGAGTAGATTTCTGGAGCATTATAGCAAAAAACCCCCACGTGGGTAGGCCCCTCGGAGCATGCCAAAGAGCACACGGATGCCTAAGAATAGGAATCTCCTAAGCATCTTTCCAGATCCTCCACGGTGTCTGGTGTGAAGCCAAATATCATCAGTGGATATGTTCCCAGTAAACTCCTCGTGCTTTGGACCAGACCTGCAGCACCAGGCCTGTTCTTGCAGAAATTTTAATGGGCTTTCACTGCTTGCAGCGTTGGGTCCAAGAGTCGCATCCCCAGAAGCCCCGGGTTGGCTTGGTGGAGCCCACCGTAACTTAGTTCCTCTAGACAGCCACGTACTTGGAGACTTTTTCTGCCAGGATCTCATCCATGAACGTCCTTTTCACACGTGCAAGTTGCCGTCTTGGGCTGCTTTGCGTTGGCCAAGCGCTGACCTCCTGGAGCACCTCTGAAGGAGTTTACATGATGTAAGGGACAGGGCAATTACCTTTATGGGCGATTTAGACAGAAGTGACACCGTTTTAACAGTCTGTAACTTATTTTATACGTCTGTCATGCTGAAATAAGCTTTTTAGACGCTCAACATAAAACGTACATTTTAAGGCAACGTCTTTGTGCTTCAGAGAAGACCTGCGTCCAACAGTTTCCTTGTCCATATGAAAGAAATTCACATTAATTGTCAAGGTGCTGATATGATCCCAAGGCTAATGAGAAAGCTGGGGGCCAAAGGAAAAGTCAGCAGGTTTCTGGGAGTAATATCAGGCACTGGAAGGGGAAGGGGAAAGGGGGAAAAAGAGCAACTCCGCAATGAAACATGTGGTTGCTCTTTTGCCTCACTTGCGTTGTCAGCCTAGTGATTTACGCTGGATGAAATTCATTCCAGATCATGAGAGCAGATTAATAAATAAGGTTTTTTGGACTCGATTGAACAGATATTAGTCTCTAATATGTTTCCCTAAAGGTGCGGCACGCCTGTGTTTCGCTGATCAAACCGCTTTCCGTGAGTAACATGCTCTCACCCTGACACCAATTTGTGGCATCAGCAATAGGTTCGGAGGCAGATAAAACATGGTGGGTTTTTTACTTGCTTTATCCTGTTCAGTTCAGAGTCTCTTTTTTGACCTAAAGTATGCTCTTTGCCCAGCCAGGAAGGCCAACCAACTTTTCTTTTTATGATCCTTTATTTGCCAAAGGTAATAATGTGTGTATATATATGTATATGTTCCTACAAGCAAGTTGCCAAACAAAACTGTCCTTACTGTGTGTCTGCTCCCGGATAGCTCTGCCAAAGAGCAGTTCTGGAAGCTCTCCTCTTCTAGGCTTCCTCCTAACTTTAGCCTCAATCCGTGACAGAAGCATGGGAATGGGAGCAAAAGCAAAGTCTTACCGGATTCCTACAAAGATGCAAATCGGATCTGGAGCTCTGGAGCCCTGACATAAGAAGGATGTGGAGCAGTTGGAGCAGGTCCAAAGGAGGGCCACAGAAGTGATCAGGGGGTTGGAGCACCTCTCCTTTTGAAGGTGGACTGAGAGACTTAGAGTTGTTCAGCCAGGAGAAGAGAAGGCTCCAGGGAGACCTTATGGTAGCCTTCCCATACCTGAAGGGGCTACGGGGAAGCTGGAGAGGGACTGCTTACAAGGGCACGCGGTGATAGGATAAGGGGAATGGTGTTAAACTAGAGTAGGGTAAATTTAGATTAGACATTAGGAAGAAATTCTTCATTATAAGAGTGGTGAAACACTGGCACAGGTTGCTCAGAGAGGTGCTGGAGGGTCCATTGAAGATCAGGCTTGATGGAGCTCTGAGCAACCTGATCTGGTTAAAGATGTGCCTGCTCACTGCAGGGGGCCTGGATGAGATGACCTTTAAAGGTCCCTTCAAACCCAACACATTCTATGATCTTCACCTCTCATCTCAAGGCAGAGGTGGGTACGGTCATGTGCACCGTGTTCGTGGTCTTGCAACACTGCTCAATTCTTCAGCATTCCCTGGTGGCGTTTTCTCACACTTTGTAGTGGCCAATGTCTTCAACGAGCCCTCCGGCCTGGCTGGATCCAGGAATGAGCATATGGAGATCTCTGAGTGAGTCTCGGGCGGGTGAGTCACTGCCCCTCTGAGTCAGTTCCCCCGACAGCTCCGCGAGCATGACCTCATCGCCGTAGGTTTAGGCTTAACTGATCGTCGCTGAAACTTTCCCAAGAAGAACGATTAATGAGAGTGGAAGTTGAAAGAGTGGGAGTTGCGTGTTTATGGTGAGTCGAGTGAAACGAAGAGCTGGACAAGAGGCGCACGTATTGGGACGTACACGCGGGCTGATGTCATCGCGTTGACAATGTGCATTGGAAAGAAAAGCACCAGCACGCGATTGAGATGTACGGGGCTCCTGGAGACTCTGGAAGGGTTTATTAGCTCACGTTCAGCGATGCTGAATAGGACTTTACATTTGCTTTTCTGTCTGTTATTCTGTATTTTAGATCCGTGGTTTAACTGCTGGCTTTTTTCGTGGCTTTTTCATGCAGGCTTCGATATACGCAAAGTGTCCCCTTGGAAGGAAGTCGAAGAACTAACAGTAACACAATCTGCTGGGCAGCAGCCTACTGAACTCTCCGAGCTTTGCGCCGATCCTTCCAGCTTCCTTCGCCGATCGGCGCTTCCCTCCGCCCGCAGACGATTAACGACGGCTGCGGAAGGTCGGGCTGTTTAATTGCACTGCAGGGCTGGCCTCCACCACCCGACTGCTGCAAGGAGGCCGTGGGGCCTCCTTACCTTTGGCTGGGCTGTTTCTTCTGGAAGCACCTCGAGGCAAGCAAAGCGGCGCGCTCCGGTCTGATGCGTTTTGCAGCTAGGATTTCCAAAACCCAGGCTGTAAAATCCCTAAACTCTCTGTACCTGCCGTCCGTCCTGGAAAAGTTTTCTATCGGCTCGAATATTCAAGAGGAGGTGTTAACCTAACAGTAAAAACACAAGCGATGGGAGGAAGAACAGAGGGTTTCTGTGCAGTTACCTCACAGGATCTAAGCGTTTCTCCACGTTGTGGAGCCTGGGCAGCTTTATCACCCTAAGTCAAGAACCAGGGACTGAACTAGACATGAGATACCTGGGGGTTTCTTAACAGCACCTGCCCAAACAATAGGGCAGGAACCTGGTATTGCTGTTGTCCTCACTTTGTGGGCAATGTCAAGACTGTAGCCTCAAGTTCTTTGTCCCGAGACCCCGTATTGGCCCCTAAAGCAGAAAAGCAATAACATAAAGAAAAAGTAATTAAGGTTTGGGAAACTGTTCTGTGGAGAGCTTTCTGTTTTATGTCAGAAATGTAGATCTGGACTCGGGGGTCTGGTTTAAATATGATGCAATCAGAAACATACCCAGGAAAATGACTGTTTAATTAAAGAACACTTTTTAGTGAAAACCAAATAAAACACAACAGCACAAAGCAAGGGCCTGGAGTGAGGATCCAGAGAGGAGATAAATGCAGAGGAAGATGTGGGTGCTCTGTATCCTTGTGCATTGCATCAACAGAAAGTATAAAGTAAAGCCAGATGTTGGCCAGGCTGGGCTGGCTGGGCTCCAGATGTGTGCTCTGAACTTTCTGCCTACCTGTGACTGTGCTGGAGCAGCTGCTCTGCTGGAGCTGGCTCTGGTTCTTGCCCCAGTTCTTAAAGCTGGCAGGACCCCTCCAGAATGATGGGGTTCAAGGTTTGTGGCAGGACAGGGACGTTGCCGGGGCCATCGAGGTTGAAGTGGACAGCTTTGAGCCAGCTGGGCTTGCCAGCTGCCGTTCCTTAGAGATGAACGAGAAGAAGGAATTCCTGCCCGGTTTCGTTCTGCTCTTTGCACTTGGGCGACTTTTCTCTTTTTATTTCTGTCATTTATTTCTCCTTCGGGACCTAGGGGTTGTGTACAGGCGTGCTGATGGAGCTGAGGCTTTCCACCCGGCACCTTTAGAGCCTTGATCCAGCTCTTGGCCTCCAGCCCACCCAACCTACGCTGTCCCCGGGACCATCTGCTCCAAGGGAAGCGGTGGTGGGGTGACCTGCGGCAGGAGACACTTGAGTTTGACTCTTGGTGCTTAAACTGCACTAAAAGCTCTGGAGCAAGAGAGGCTGGGCAGCTCTTTCAAACTCCCATGTTTTGGGGGTTTTTTTCTCAGTATTTCTTATTAGAACTCCCAATATTCTTGGTTTGCATATTTACATGTAATCCTTTTGAATCCCATCACTTCTTGGCCTCTGTGAGATCCTGGGTAGTGAGATCTGTAGGTTGTTTGCTCTTTTTTTTTTCTGGTTATGTGTGTGAAATATTTTGAATTCTCTTATTCTTGGGCTCTGTGGCGGTTTCTTTGCTCTGCAGCATCCCCTTGCCACCCTTGCCTAGCACGTATCATTTAAAACAAATCTGACTTGAGTAGAAATGTCATAGTAATCTATTTGGCAGGTGTACATTTTTCTGTCTTAGGCTGTCAGGATAATTGATTAACAGACATCTTCTGCACATTGCTGTCTGTTACGCAGTTCCCGAGTAATTTGATTAGAGACCACAGGGGCGTTTTGTGGCACAGACAAGGCGCGTAATCTCGTCTGACGTATTTCCATATTTTTCCTGGTACCTGATTAAACAGCGGCAATCGGGCGGCAGAAGAAAGGCTTTTAGCAACCGCGGTGCCACTGTCCTCAGCGACGTGCCGAGGGGAAGGAGAGCTGGTTCGAGTTGCTGATGCTGCTCGGACTGGGGGAGCAGCTGTGGGTGCAGGCAGGGCTTTTTCTCTGGTCGCCTGCCAGCTCGATGGTGGGGCAGCAATGCCTCTGCTCTCCCTGAGCCTGTAACTGGTAGTTAAAAAAAAAATTAAAAAATCGGTGTTTTCCCTGCAGTAAAGAAGGGATGGACTGGCTTTCCATAGGAATTTTTGTATGTATAAATTCCCACCAGCATCAGTTTTATGCAGCTGTAGAAGGCCCCGTGTTTGTGATTGAGATGGGCTAAGCGAGAGCGCGTCTTCCTTTGCTCTTGGCCAAAGGTGGAGACGCTTGAGACTGTGAGACTTTCCAAGAATCTCTTACTAAGATGTATTTTAGCCATGCTTGATGGCTGAGCTTACCTCCTGTTTCCAGACGTGAAAAGAGCGTGCAAGCAGTTCTCAACCTGACCTTTTAAACTGAATGTGCTTAAACTTACTGGGCCAAATTCCCTTTGCAGCCACAGTGCAGGAGCTCCCTGCCAGCACCCTGGGTGTCACTGAGCTGGGTGTGCCAAGAGGTGGTCGTTGGCATCGCTTCTTCTTTCAAAGATTACAGATGCTTTGGTGCTAAATGTTGAAATCAACAGCTTTGCTTGCATAGCTGTTAATTTTAAAGCCCTTTCTTAAGCTCCAGCATGCCGGCTGTGCGGGGATGATAGTGGCTCTGATGTTTCTTGGTCCTTCGTCCTCAGGATGAGATGCAAACTGCCTGCACTGCTTGGAAGCCTCTCCCTGCCTCTAGATTTTCATAACGTGAAGTTTTCAGGCTGGGCTGTACATGAGGCAGTGCGTTGGAGCTCCCTGTCCTCCTGCATGGGGAAGGGTTCACTCTCAGCATCCCTTACCCTTTGTAGACATACAGAAAAGCCAGGCAGGCTGAAAGCCCCTGGGGTAAGCCCTCCTCCCAAAAAATCTCATCATCTTGCTTATGAGAGTGGCTTGCGTGTTTTCTAGATATTTGCTAGTATATCTTGAAGTGAAAATCCTGATCTAATCATACCCACGCAAAACTTTTCTTTGGACACAACCGAATCCCTGTGCTCTGCTGCTAAACAAGAGAGATACACTTACAGGAAAGAAGGGTTTTGCTTATGACTTCCTGAGATGTGACTGCTTTTGCTTAGCTCAGTGGAGATTTTGCAGCTGCTTTTCATAGCTCTTGTCTCAAATATTGACCAACTGGCAGGTTTCTGATCTGAGATTTTTCTTTTAACTTGCGTTTTTTCAGGAACCCCAACCTGAATGCCCTGAGTTGTCAGGGTCTCAGCTTCTCAAAGAGTCTGAATCTGAAGCGGACAATTCTTTGATATATTAAGAGGAGGAAGAGGCAATTTTTCATTTAAAACTAAACTTTTTAGTTAACAGATCCTAAAGGGAGGTGGCAGGTCAGGAAGCAGAGCACAGCGTTGCACCCGGTGCTGCAGGCTTACAAAGGCTTTGCTAACAGAGAGAATCAGGAGTGCCTGATGTATTTCTCTGTCAGAGGTTTAAGCCAAAATCGTAGAATCGTGTAGGTTGGAAAACACCTTCAGCATAATTGAGTCCCACTGTCAGTGCAGCACTGCCAAATATTGTGATATGGCTGATTTTCAAAAGTAGTCTTAGTGTTTGAAGATGCTGATAGGAAGCTACCATGATTTAAAAAAAAAATAATTATTGGAGTAAACATCTGAGCTCCAGGAAAGTTCTCTGAGGCGGCTACTGGGAGCTACTGTGCGTCTTGCTGTGCCTAAAGCCTTTGAAAGTCTGGCAAGGTGACCAATTTCTGTCTGTCATTTACTTGTTGGTGACTGTCTAGCTTTGTGCACAGCAAACTCGAGAGGTCAGGAGCTGCTTAAACTTCTTTTAACGCTCCTTCCATTCACTTCCCTTTTGCAAAAGGCTGGCGGCAAGAGCACGTTGTTGCCGAGCAGCTTCGGGCTCGTTCCTGCTGTAACTCCCTCTTCCTTAAATCCAACAGCTCATGACACTGGGAATCTCGAGCACTTTGGGAGATGGATCAAAGCTTTTGTGGTCCTTATGAGCTTTCCTGAGCTCTGGTTACCCCCTGTGGCCTCACTGGAAAGTTATCCCCAGCTGGTCCACTCTTTAGTTTGGCCAAGAAATGGTCAGTCGTAGCATCGTTTAGGTTGGAAAAAACCTTTGAGATGGCTGAGCCTTAAGTGTGTCTAAGTTTGAGGTTGCATTTCCCTTATTTTCAACCCCTGCCTCTGAAGCTTTGCGCGATACCCTCCCCGAAAGTGCAAAACCCCCGTGAGACGGCTGGAATCCTGCGAGGCTTGGGTTGAACGCGGGTGGAGGTGTCGGGGAAGCAGAAGCCAGAGCACAGCAGGTACCGGGACACCGGCTGCCAGTTCCCAGCTATAAAAACACCCGGCTCGCACGGTTCGCACACCCGGTGCAGATGCGGCGCGAGTGGCTGCCAGGCAGGAGGGGAGGAGGAGGATGAAAAAGAGCATTTGGATGTGAAAGCAGAGGAGTTGCGCGTTGTCGTCCCAAAACAAAAATAGTAGCTCAAAACGCACTCAAGAGTTCTTCTGGCAATAATAACCAATGGATGGGAAGCACATTAGGGATATTTTCCTGGTTTGGAGCAAGCAGATGTTGCTGTGTCCACTGGAATCATGGCAATGAGCGTGAAGCACACCTCTCCTGCCCTGGCGTGGATTTTGAGCTCTCTCTGGTGTAAATCAGGACAGCCTCCGTGGAGGGCAATGCCATTACACCGTTGCACACCAGAATTGGCCTTGCTTTTGCAAGTCCCAAAGGTGGTATTTTGATATCTAGAAAATTAATGCTTGAGATGGATCCGGCCCAAAAACCCTGGGTTTGAACTCTTTGCGAGTTCAGATCCGGATGCAAACTTCACAGCTGCGCCCTATTGTTTCTGAGCCCAATAAAACCCTCTCTCTGAACCACCCACAAGCTTAATGAAAATGTAGATTGAGATCAGATCATTATGGCCTCCGGCCAGAGCCATGAAGCACGCACAGTGAATGGCCCGACTCTTCTCGAGCTCATGGTGATGTAAACTGTGAGCAAGTCCAAGGAAATCAGCTGGATTTCCCCAGCGTGGAGCCAGTTGTAAATGTGAACAGAATAAGACCCTAGGTATCTTTTTTCTTTTTTTTTTAAACATTTCTGTTTTGAGGAGCAAGTGAACTCCCATCTCAACACTGACCTAGTCTGAGAGGTCATCTTCTTCCAGGAGAAGCTTTGCCAGGAGCTGAGACCGGATTTGTCCTGATTACCAAGACACATTGTTGGGGAATGCGATGTCAAATGACGGCTATTTTTGTTCCAACCTCAGCCCTCTTCGTTTGTTGGGAAACCTGGTGCTAGTGCTGAAGAGTAGGAGAGCATTGAGGGGGGGGAAAAGGGGAGAAAAAGGTATAGAGAAGAGGTCTAAACAGCTTGGACGGTGCAGTGTGGGATAAGACATTTTCTGAAAAGCAAAGAGCCAGCACGAGGCTCTTGAGAAAACTTTTCACGGGAGGGCTGGGGCAGTGGCAGAACAGAAGTCTTGCCTTGTGCCATCTTTCTGTCCTCTCCACAGAGAAGGATTTAGCTCAGATGACTAAACCAGGTTAAGCGGAAGATTTGTGTGGCTCTTGGAATAGAGAGTGGTTCTTGCTTCCTCAGGCACGAGATGGCTGTATATGAGATTTAAGTTTCCCTATGCAGATTTTCCCATCTGGAGTGGTAGCATTTAGGCTTCCTCGATAGAAGGAAGACCTAAGCCTTGCGTATAAACTTTTTCAGTGCCTGTTTAATCATTAGTTTTTCAAACCTTAAGGGGTTTGAGGTGAGAATTCTATTTCTTGTGTTTCTCCTGGGCCATGTTTGCAGGTCAAGCCCATCTTTGGGTGGCATGAACTTTAGAGTCATGTTTCTTCTGCTGGCTTTAATTTTCAGATGCTGTTTCTCATGAAGGGTCAAGGCTAGTTCCTTTTATTGCTGATGTCTACATGTAGCATCTCTCAAGATCTGCCTCTGCATAGTAGCAGCTCTTTGCCAGGTATGGATATGCGTGTTTATTTTCCTACACTGTAAGTGAACTTTGGATGCTGGTTCCTCTCTTCTTGGACTCTGTGCGAGCAGAAGCGGTGGTGGGAACAGAGGAAAAGTCTTGACTTGCGGGGAGCTGAGATGCTTGGTTTGGAGGACTTTAATTGGCAGGGTCATGGGTTTGCTCTTGTATTAGAGGCGATTTGCTGTTTTCCCAGAAGATGAAAGGATTTTGCTGTCAGCGCTATTAAAAAAAACACCAACCCAACCCAAACCCAAGTGGGACTATGGTTCTGTCATTAGCATCTACTGGGGCTTGTTTCTGTGAAGCCACCACTATAAAAATCCCTCAATTCTTTCCACTACGAAAGCCCACAAAACAGGCTGGCAAACAAGAGGACAATATAGAATTATTAACAGCCAGGTTATGGGGTCATGCATTTTTAGAACAGGTATCTCTGCTTACACGGATCATTTAACTTGTTTAAGTGCCTGGCAAAATTCCCATCTCCCCCCTCCCCCTTTTTTTGCTGAATAAAGGAGCAAAACCCCGTTGCTGCTCTTTTTCCTCCTGAGAACAAAACATAGCACCAAAAAATCACTTTTATCGAAGTTCTTCTTAAAAATAGATTTTGACGTAATGGCTTGGGAGCATTCAGAGGGGATCCAAGTCTTTAGCATGGTTGCGGCGATGGAGACTTGCTCCAAGGGCTTTGTTTTTGAAGTCTGCATAGATCTGGGCAACCTTTTTCAGGATGAATAGTTTATTTGCCAAGAAATGCGATTTTGGGGTTGACTGAAACTATTTACTGAATTGGCACTGGTAGCTGATCTTTTTGCAAAGGGCAGATATGTTTTGTTACAACATTTTTCAGAACTAAATATTCATGTTCTTCCATTTTGGAGTAACATTTCATTTAATAACTTGCCTGCCTTGTAATCTTTTTTTTTTTTTTTTTTGCAAAAAGGGAAAAATTATCCAGACTACCAAACCAAAACGTAGGGTATCGGTCATGCGTTTTGGTTGACCTGAACTTAGAGGATTATTTTTGTTTTTCCTTTGCTGAGGGGGGAAAAACAAATCGAAAGCTTTTAACTCCTAATGAAAATATAACCTTCTTTCACCCCTTGAATAAACCAGGGAATCTGATAGTATTATTTGCCTGATTGTGAGTCGCAAGGCCGACCTCCACATCATGGGTGCTTTCTCAGCCATAGTTTCTCATCATGAGAATGAATTAGTATTTAATTAATGCTTTGATCTTGGGAAGTGCCACTTGCCAGATGTTTATTCCCTTGTGCCTCTTCTCAAGAGCAGTTGCCTCTGGACAAGGCCCGCCCTTTGCTAACTGAGGTCCATGGTCACTTGCCTCCTGACTTGAGTGCACACAGGTTAGATGCCCTTAAAACACAAGAAGGGTGGGTTTGGATCTCGATGAAACTGTGCTGCAAGCTTGCTAAAGTTGGGACATGTTTTTGTGAGCCATACAACAACTCGTTGCACCGTAGCATGACGGTTTAAGCTGAGTGCCTTCACAAGATTTCCTTATTTTCCAAGCTCTGAAGTATTTCTCATGGTCAAAGAGGATCCCTGCTGTGGTTTGGGCAGCGTGGTGAGGCTGCTCCTGCGCCGTGCCACTGATTCCCACCCTATGTGCTGGTCTGGAATGGGAAGCAGAAGGCTTAGCTGCGGTCTCACCAGAAGTTTTCACGAGTTTGGTGGGTCGCTAGATTAATGTTACTATCCAAGACTCGAGAAAAAAATGTGTGGAAAACAAGTGCAGCCAACTAAACGGCCCCATAGCTAACTAGTGTCCAAGTTCGCAGCGCGGTTCACAGCGTCCGTCGTAGAATCATCCACCATGCGTGCTGTCCTCACAGCCTGGGCAGCTCCAGGCGCCGCGGGTTATTCCATCTGCCCACGGTAAACAGAACGGCACGTCGGGTTTGGCTTTTAAGTCTAGCTTCTCTGGAAACAGAGCAAATACCAACGACACCGCTCTGTGTGATGCCGCGCTTGTTTTCCCATGTCTTGAGCAGCAGGGCGGGAAAATCAGAGCCAGGCACTGGGGTGTCGAGCGGGTGATGTTAAAACATAAAACTGAGGATAAAAGAGGTAAAATACGAGTCTCGGTTATGCTGTTTACTTAGTAAAGTAAAAAGAGAACGACATTAAAACTAATGTTCAGCCCTGTGGCGGGTAGCCCACTAATTACTGCGGAGATGCACCTACCCCTCGCAATATCCAAGGACCCTGGAGCTTAAACAGGATTGTTCCTGCAAACTCAAGTTTAGACTGGAACTCCCCCACTGTTCCAGTCTGGGGGGAGCCACGGGACGGGGGAAGATGGGGCGGCCCTTGTGTCGACTGACGTCGACAGCGAAGCTGCACGGTTGGCTTTGCGTCTTGGTTTCATCTATTTGCTCCTGTTGCTAGAAGGAGTTTTTGCGGGGAGGGAGGGGGTGACGTAGCCCAAGGGGGTGCCAGTAACTGAGCGAGCTGTAGTGCTGGCAGAGAAAACACGGCAAACCCATCCTTCCTGGAGCGTGCGGGCACAAGGTGCAGTGGGACAGGCAGAGCTCTGTCGTTGCTGTTTGATGCGAGTGCTCGTGCAGCTGAGAAGCTGCTGAAGACCCATCCAGTGCCTGTCACCCAAGGACTTGGTGTTCTTGGGTGGAACCGTGCTCTTACAATGAAGAGTGAGTGATTGCTTCATTTCTGTCAGCGCCTTCCGACCCAGCCTTTAGGAATGCACATCCTTGGCCACGGTCGGGGATGAGCTGGGATCTGAGCCCCGTGTTGTTTGTGCTACGGCTTGGGAGTTGCATCAGGGCTGTGCTGTGAAGTGATGACTGGGTTGAAGGTGCTGACAGACTCCAGGGGAACTCCTGGTGCCGGATTCTGTTCCTGGATGTAGAGAAAGCCAGAACGCTCCTATCTCCTCCATCTTCCAGC